>NC_133001.1:49019242-49322272 GCF_048564905.1 Vicugna pacos
CACATGCCTAAGACACTCCAGCTCTGAGATCTAATCCTTCTCTTATCCACCCACGACATCCTGATTCACAGAACAGAAGTCAAGGAAAAGCTGATATGACACCATTTTTCCTATTTCAAGCTAAACAAATCTGAGAACCTTTGTGTTTGCCGCACTATATAACAGGCTGAGGCAGCTCTCCATTTATCCTGAGGTCTCTCAGCACTGGGCTGGGGAGTGGCTACCACTATGTCCCACCAACCCACACATATTCCCTCCAGTTGCTTCCAGTTCAAGATTGGTCATCAAGTACTGGGTGGACTCTCCCTGCTGTAACAGAATCAAAGCAGAACTCACCATGAGATTTGCTTGATGCAGCTGGGTCAAATGCCCTTTCTCCATCTCTGTTTTTGATACTCAGTTAAAGACTAATGCAGTTCAGCTTTCCAAATCTGTCTTTTGGCTCTTTGTGGATTTCTACCAAGTCTGTAACCATCAACCAGTAAGACTTTTTTTTCTCAGAAGTCAAATAAGTCGTGTTTCAGGTGCCATATATAAGTCAGAACACAGGATATGCTACAATTTCTGCTGACGAGAAATTTACTATTTCAGGGGGAGGAGGGTGATAAAGAAATGTTAATATTGATACCCATTTACTGAATGTCTACAATCTGCACACTGATTGCACAGCTCTTGAGAAATTACAATATTCTCTCAGTTATATAAGTATTTACTCTTTGTACTACTGAAGTACCGTTTTGTCTTTTGTTTTTTGACACTCTAAACCTATGGAATATGTGAAAATTAAACATTCCAGCAAGGCTACCACCATTGTCCTTCCTGTTTCAGTCCCACCTGCCAATGCAGGACAATGCATCATAGTTTTTCTCATCCCATGCTTCCTGAGCAGATGTCTTCAGACCTGCTGTTTCTGGTAGAATTTTCAGGATATCAACAAATACATATTAAACATTTATAATATGCTGGGCTCTGTTACAGGTACTGGGCAAAGAGTAGTAAGCAAGATGGACAAAATCCTTATCTTCATGGAAATTATATTCTACTGGGGAAAATGAGACAAAAAGCTAAAAAGGTAGGTAGGTAGATAGACAGACAGACCGACAGATAGATAGATAGTGAGATGGCTGTAAGTGCTATAAGAAAAAAATGAGGCAGGAAAGAGATATAATGAGTGCATCAGAGTTCAAAAGTTCAATTTTAAATGTTTATTGAACATCTATTATATGCCACACGCTCTCCTAGGCATTGGTTATACAATATTGAACAACACAAAGAAAAATGAACAGAAATCTGAATTGTCAAAGAACTTATTTGTGTTCTAACAGAAGGAGACCAAAAATAGACAAATAAGTAAAATACTAGATGATAAAGAATGCCATGGGGAAAAAAGCAAGGTAAGGCAAGGACATGGGGAGTGGTGAGGCTGAGGCATCTTGGGTAGGTCTTACTAAGAAGGTGAAGTTTACAGAAATATTGAGAGGTAAGTTATGTGATATTTGGCAGAAGTAGACAAAGAGTGTCTTTTGATGGCTTCAGACATCAGCCTTGGAATGGGAGAGCGATGTCTGTTTTCTTCCTGTTGATACAGACCTTGTATGCTTGCATCAGGAGAAAAAAATGGTGGAATTAAGTATCTTCCTATCTTTTTCCATGTAGTCTTCTTTTCACAAGCCTACTGAAATTTTTTGGTTTCTTTTTTCATTCCTTAATATCATAAATGCCTTACAATTAGTGGAAATTTCTTTCAGATTTTGACATTTTTGTCAATGTCTCTACATCTTTAATATTGTACATGTCTTTGCAGTATTTTGTTAGAAAGTCAGGAAAAAAAAAACAGCAACAGGAGTTTCTCACCAAACACTATATATTAAACCATGAGGCATCTTATTTAATCCTGAAGACAACTCTGCAAGATTTTCACCATAAAATCCAATTTAATCAGTGAGGAAACTGAGAAGCAGAACTGCTAAATGAATCATCCAAGATTGGTCAAATGATTCCAGAGATTAACTTAGCAAATGCTGGTGTTTACCTGACAGCTAAGTCTATGTTTTCCTCTTTATCCCAAACTGCCTTGGGGAGGGGACTGCTAAGTACATCTCTAATATCCTACTTCTTCAATCTTTTAGTAGCAAAATTTCTATATTACTGAGCGTAGCAATGTGACCAGCTACAGGACATTTCCTAGGTTCTCATGCACCTTCCAGCTGCCATCTTGAGATCTCAAGGATGTGTGTTTGGTAAGAAACTCCTGTTGCTGTTTTTGTTGTTGTTTTCTGACTTTGTAACAAAATACAGTACTAGGAAATCACAGTTTAGTGGTGTGCACTCACACCTCATTAGGCTTGGGGTAGAAAAAAAGATTTAAGGTATACTTGAGGAATGAATAGAGTCCGTGTCTGATTTAGTTTTATATACTACCCATGACACCTAGAACGGTGTTTTTCAATAATATTTTTTGCAATGGATTGAATTTGAGTAGAGGGGGAATCCAGGGAAGAACTCTTTAAAATAAAAGTCTATAGGTAGAAACACAAGGAGATATGTCTCCTCCTTTCTCTTCACTTTCCGCTTCCCTCTTCACTTTCCAGCCTAAGGTCCCAAGTGTTACCTGATGTTCATCACTCAGGTGCTCTGAGCTTTGGGCCTTAGTGGAACATACTGTTGATTCCTTGGGCTAAAAACAGGTCTGTTTTCCACCTGCATCTATGCAGAGATCTGGTACGCATCTAACATTGATTTGAGGCGTACAGATGACAGGACTGGCAAATATAAGAGTGGTTACTTTTGGGCAAGCTGAGCTGAACTATACTCTTTTGCTGAGAATGCCTGTTATCCAGAGGTTGAATGGAGCTCTGGTTTTGAAGTCTTTAAGAAGACTCTCCACTCCCAGCATGTGATGCCATGTCAGCCTCTGCTTTATCTCACTGAGGTCATGTCAGCTGGGTTAAATTTACTGTGGCATTCAGATGGAGCTGTCGACCACATGGCAGAGGCATTACTAGTAGTTACCTATTGATTTGGAAACAAATAGCTGAAACGACCTTACTGAGTTAGTTTGCTTTGTGTGAACATAGGCCCATAATCATCAATGTTTTATGATTCTTAAAAAAGCAAAAATGAAAAAAAAAGATATATTATCTTAGAATTGATCTGCTTCTAAAATATTTCAGCAGTATGAAAATTGCTGACACATTTCCATCATAGAGGTATTCCTTTTCCTAGAACAGGAGTTGGGCGAGTGGAAAAATAAAGACTATCGAGGCTGCAGAAAAGCTGAGGTTAACACAGAAGAGTATGGGTTACCATCACCTCTAGCCAAGGGATCTTGGTCATATCCAAGCAAAGTTTCTTCACTGCACTTACCAGTCAGGACTCAGTAGTTCTCATGTGGGGCCCTCTTTACATATGGAAACTTATCATTTGGAAATCTGTTTCTGTAAAATATTACTACTCCACTTATTCAACATGGTTTTCTAAAAACATGTCCCATGTGCCAAGCACTGCATTCCACATAAATTTTCTTTGCTTTTAAATCAAAGAGCTCTTAATAATTATTACATAAATGCAGCCTGGTAAAATAAGTCTGTCACTTCCCATCATAACATATTCTACAATGGAGAACACTGCATGAACTAAAAATTGCATCTAACCATTGATAAAAACGATGTGAAATAAAAGTGTCTTAAGCCAGTTGGGAGATTGCTTTTCTCTTGAGTAAAAGAAATCAGGAGAGAGACAGTCCAGAGAGAGTGTGATGGATGTATGCTATCATCAATGGTTTAGGTCCGTTTTGTCTTTCTGCTCCACTGTCCTTAACACAGGGCATCCATCCTCAAGATCACATGATGGTAGCTGGAAGTCTTGCTGTTACATCCATGTTTCAGGAAGAAAAAAGAAAGAAGGGGGGGGGTGAACAAAACAGTACACCTCACAGCTGAGTTACACCCCTTAAAGAGCTTTTCTGCAAGACCTACCCAGCAACTTCTGACTGACTACCCTCTAGGTGCATGAAAACCTAGGAAATGTCCTGTAGCTGGTCACATTGCTACAATCAATAATATAGAAATTTTGCTACTAAGAAAGATTGAAGAAGTAAGATATTAGAGATGTACTTAGCAGTCCCTTCCCCAAGGCAGTTTGGGATAAAGAGGAAAACATAGACTTAGCTGTCAGATAAACACCAGCATTTGCTAAGTTAATCTCTGGAATCATTTGACCAATCTTGGATGATTAATTTAGCAGTTCTGCTTCTCAGTTTCCTCACTGATTAAATTGGATTTTATGGTGAAAATCTTGCAGAGTTGTCTTCAGGATTAAATAAGATGCCTCATGGTTTAATATATAGTGTTTGGTGAGAAACTCCTGTTGCTGTTTTTTTTTTCCTGACTTTCTAACAAAATACTGCAAAGACATGTACAATATTAAAGATGTAGAGACATTGACAAAAATGTCAAAATCTGAAAGAAATTTCCACTAATTGTAAGGCATGTATGCTATTAAGGAATGGAAAAGTCATACAGGTTTGTTGCATGAGCTCTCATGGTTGTAGGACTGACCCTCCTCTGAGAAAAGGGCACTTTGAGTTGCATTTCACTGAAGCGTGCATGAACCTTCTGGAAGTTGAGGGGCAGGGGAGAGTATCTGAAATACCTTCAAGGAGAAGTTCTCTCTCCATAGCAAGGTGATGCTTGTAAGTCCTCATTAGGCATATGTAAGGATCTTGCACTAACATGAACTTGTCAGGGAATTGGACTGTGATGGACCAAAATTGGCCCCAAATCAAAGCCTACATGTTTACATCCACTCATTTATATTTTTATTTTCTACTTATTACTATCACATGCATTTTATTGTTTAGCTCTCAGTAGGAATCTGGAGACCGGGGTTCTAGACCAACTTCAGCTACTGAGTAGCTGCATGGCCTTGGGTTTAAAGTCCCCTCAAACTGTAAAATTCAAAAACTCTACCATGTATATACCTATTATTTCTTATGGTTAAAAGAAATCAGACAACTTGGACATGTTTAGTCTGCAGAAATGAAGACTAGAAGAAGCATTGCAGCTTTTTCATTTCATGTCAAGCCCTCAGATCAAGAGATTAGTTGGTGAAGACAGAGGTTGGAGTAATAGTTTTAAATTCATAAGTAAGGTAACGGCTGAATGTGAGAAAATGACTTAAAAGGTTAAGAGCAATGATAACTATGGAAAAATGCTTATATATTCAAGTCCATATAAAAGCAAAGACAAAGGATAACATTCTCTTTATGGAAGTGAATTGTGACAGCAGTGTAGGGTTGTTATTATCATTATTAGTATTGTTAATATCCCAGTCTAAGCTTATTACCTACCATTTATGTTATATTTATTATGGCCTAGACCCTGGGCTCTATGATTCATATACTTTAAGTCTCCACAACAAATGTAAAAGTTATATATTATTATCACTTTTACATGAGAAAACTGAGAAAATCTGCCTCAGGGTACTAAGAAGAGATGAATTTCAAATCCAAAATTTTGGACACCGAAATCTACTACTATGCCACATTGGCTTTCAAATAAGAACATAGAGGAATAACAGCCAGTTAATGTATTCATCAGAGATGTTCTCAGACTGCTAAAACATCCAGGCATTTAGGCCCCTAAGGTGACCTCACGAAATGCTGAGCTTTGGGCTCCCTGCATATGTTTGGAAACAACTACCACGGCTCCTTGGTTGGGCTCCAACAGCCATTTATTGTTTGTATGCCCCACTCTCCTCTAATCTCTACTGCCTCCTACAAAAGAGTGTAAAACACAAAGAAGAGCTACATCAGATCCTATGTCTAGCAAACTCTAAGAGGGTGGGGACTTTATTTTATTCCTGGCTGAATTTCCCATGCCTGGAACCGTGCTGGGCTCATATCAGGCATTCAAAAGTAACAGCACTACATGAATGAATAAATCAATGAATAAATGACTCTAAACTAACAATGGTTCTTCTGGTTAGTACACCTTAGCAGTCACATAGGTTCCTTCTTTGCTTTTATGTTAACACATTATTTTTCAGATGCTAGATGAAGAAATAAATGCATCTCTCCCTAACATAACAACTTTTACACTTTCTATATATGCTTTACAAATGGCAGAGCCAGGGTTTCTTACAGCAAAGTGAAAGCAGCGGTAGGAGTAAAAGCTTTACATTCGTAAGAAAGGTAATGACTGAGTGTAAGAAAATGGCTTAAAAGGTTTCTAGGAGCAATGACAATTATGGAAATGCTTATATGGTCAATTCCATGATACATTAAATAGCAGTAACAACACTCTCAATATATATGGGAATCACAGGGCCTGCTCTTTCTTCTGGAAGAGAGAGGAGAAGGTATAGCATAGGACTTAAGAGCACGGAATCTGAAGCTGCTGGGTTCCAGGACACTCTGAGCTGGCCATATGATCACTGCTTTCTTTGTTAATGGATGCATTACTGCCTTGATCTGTTTCTCTCAACTGTATTCAGTTTACTTTCAGAAGGCATCAGCTGAATCTTCAAGCACACCTCAGTTAAATTCATAATTCATTATTTGATGGATGAATTTCTTTATATTTAGCATGCAAATGAAACCATAAGGGGGAAACTTGACATTGTCCTTGACAATGATACACTGAATTTGACATCAAAAGCACAGGCAACAAAACCAAAATAGATAAGTGGGACTACATAAAACTATAAAACTTCTGCACAGCAAAGGAAACAATCAACAGAATGAAAAGGCTTCCCATGGAATGAGAAAACATATTTGCAAACAAATGATCTAATAAGGAGTTAATATCTAAAATATGTAAGACTATCTTACAAATCAATAGCAGAACAACAACAACAAAAAAACTAAAATTAGGCAAAGGACTTGAATAGAAATTGCTCCAAAGAAAACATACCAATAGCCAAAGGTATATGAAAAGGTTCTCAATGTCACTAACCATCAGGGATGTTCAAATCAAAACACAAAACATCACCTCACACTGGTTACGATGACTACTATTATAAGACAAAAGGTAAGTATCAGTGTGGATTAAAAAAAATAGAATCTTAATACACTGTTGGTGGGAATGTTGAAAGGTGCAGCTACTATGGAAAACAATATAGATGTTCTTCAAAATTGAAAAAATAAAGCAAAACTACCATATGATCCAGTAATCCTACTTCTGGATTTATACCCAAAAGAAATGAAATCAAGCTCTCCAAGAGATTTCTGCACTTTCTTTCATTGCAGCATTATTCACAAGAGCCAAGATATGGAAACAACCCAAATATCCACTGACAGATACATGGATAAAGAAAATGTGTTATATACATATAATGGAAAGAAAAGATTTAAAAAATAAAGTCCTGCCATTTGTGACAACATGAATTAAGAAATTATGCTAAGTAAAATAAGCCAGTCACAAAAGGACAAATACAGCGTGATTCCACTTATATGAGATATCTAAAACAGTCAAACTCATAGAAGCAGAGAATAGCGTTTGCCAGGGGCTGGATAGAAGGGGAAATGGGGAATTGTTTTTCAATGTGTATAAATTTCTGTTATGCAAAATGAGTAAGTTCTAGAGATCTGCAGTACAACACAGTGCCTATAGTTAATAATATGACATTGTGCACTTTAAAATATGTTAAAAGGATAGATCTCATGTTAAGTGTCTTACCAAAACAACAGAAACAACAATAACAATACAAAAGAACACAAATAAAGTTTTAGAGGTGATAGATATGTTTAGTACCTTGGCTGTGGTGATAGTATCACAGGTGTATGCATATGTCCAAATTCATCAAGATGCATACATTAAATGTGTGCAATTTCTTGCATGTTACTTATATCTCAATAAAACTAAAATTGGAGACAATATCACCAACCTCATATGATTAAAGGATTAGACTAAACATCATATATTAACATGTCTGGGATACAGCAGGTATTTAATAGCATTAAAAATTTAGAACTCTTCCTTTAGGCATTTACCACATATGTTTAACAACATATGTATAATTGGTCTCTTGACTCACTTGTCTAAACATTGTCTCTCATTTTCTTGTTAAACTAGATGAGAATTTTAGCTCTCTTACTCCACCCTTCCCATCCTCACTCCCTTGTTAAACCAAAACCTTTGGGTTGTACTTAGTGACTTAATTATTGTCTTTTAAGTGCCTGGCTGACATGTTGTCCATGAAATCTTGCAGGGCTTATACATAGATGGTCTTGTTCGGATAGTTAACTGTGTTGTGTTTCTTTGAACAGATTTGACTTCATGTTGTTCCTAGTCTCAAGGGTACAAATGACATTGTAGTTTGTACAAATAAATGGAATAAAAAAATAAAAGTAGCATGAAGGTACTTATTAATAAATATACACTGAGGTTTTTAGAATTTTTTTCACTGTTATATTCCAGGTGGACAACTAAAGTCATTCTTGATCTAATGACTCTGCAAATGACTGAAGTAACATTGCTGGATCTTAAGGCAGTTTTATTTTTAATTTTGTGAGAAACCCCATACTGTTTGCCAGAGTGGCTGTACCAGTTTACATTCCCATAAATAGTGCACAAGGGTTCCTTTTTCTCTACATCCTCACTAACACTTGGTATTTGTTGCCTTTTTGATAATAGCCATTCTGATGGTTTGAGGTGATATTTCATTGTGATATTAATTTGAATTTTCCTGATGATTAGTGATGTTGAGCATCTTTCCATGTGCCTGTTGGCAACTTGCATGTCTTCCTTGGAAAAATGTCTATTCAAGTCCTCTACACATTTTTAGATTGCAATGTTTGTTTTTTGGGTTTTTTTTTTTTTGGTGTTGAGTTGTATGAGTTCTTTGTATATTTAAGATATTAACCCCTTATCAGATATATTATTTGTGAATATATTGTCCTATTCAGTGAGCTAACTTTTTTGTTGATTGTTTCCCTTGATAGACAAAACCATTATAGTTTGATGTATTCCCATTTATTTACTTTTGCTCTTGTTTCCCTTGCCTGAGGAGACATATCCGTGTGTGTGTGTGTGTGTGTGTGTGTGTGTGTGTATAATACATGTCAAAGAGTGTACTGCCCATGTTTTATTTTAAGAGTTTTATGTTTCAGGTTTACATTTAAGTCTTTAATCCATTTGAGTCTATTTTTGTATATGTTGTGAAAAGTAGCCCAGTTTGAATTTTTTGCATGTAGCTGTCCAGTTTTCCCAACATCACCTATTGAACAGGCTGTCTTTTTCTCCTTTTATATTCTTGCCTTCTTTGCCACAGATTAATTGCCCATATAGGTACGAGTTCATTTCTGGTTCTCTACTCTTTTCCATTGATCTATGTGTCTGTTTTTGTGTCAGTACCACATTGTTTTGATTACTGTAGCTTTGTAGCACAATTTGAAGTCAGAGAGTATAATATCTCAAGATTATTTTGGCTAATCAAGGTCTTTGGCGTTTCCATTCAAATTTTAGAATTATTTGTTCTAGTTCTGTGAAAAATGCCATTGGCATTTTGCTAGGAATTGCAATTGTCTTGGCAAGTATGCTCAATTAAAGTGTGTTAAAATTAACTTTAAAAATATTAATTCTTCCAATCCATTAGTATGGTATATATTTTCATTTGTTTGTGTTGTCTTCAATTTATTTCATCATTGTCTATAGTTTCATCAGCACAGGTTTTACCTCTTTAGTTAGATTTACTCCTAGGTATTTTATTCATTTTGATGCAATTTTAAATGAGATTTTTTTCCTTAAACTTTTGTCTTGGATAGTTTGTTGTTAGTGTATAGAAACAAAATAGATTTCTGTAAGTTAATTGTGTATCTTGCAACTTTACTGAAGTAACTGATGAGTTCTAATAGTTTCTTGTGGTGTTTTTAGGATTTCCTATATATTGTATCAAATCATCTGCAAACAGATGACAGTTTTACTTCTTTTCCAATTTGGATTTCTTTTTCTTGTCTGATTGCTGTGGCTAGTACTGCCAATACTATATTGAATAAACTGTAAGAATAGGCATTCTTGACTTGTTTCTGATCTTAGAGGAAATACTTCCAGTTTTTTTACTATTGAGTAGGGTTTTATCTGTGGACTTTTCAGATATTACATTGTTATGTTGAGGTATGTTCCCTCTAAATGAACTTTGTTAAGAATCGTCATAAATGGATGTTGAATTTTGTTGAAAGCTTTTTCAGCATTTGTTGAGATGCTCATATGATTTTTATTCTTCATTTTGTTAATGTGGTATATCATATTGATTGATTTTGGATATTGAACCATCCTTGCATCCCTGAGATAAATTCCACTTGATCATGGTGTATAACCCTTTTAGTGTAATATTGAATTTGGTTTGCTAATATTCTGTTGAGGATTTTTACATCTACATTCATTCAGTGATACTGGCTTGTTATTTTCTTTTTCTTTTTTCTTTTTCTTTTTTTCTTTCTTTCTTTCTTTTGTGTGTGTGTGTGTGTGTGTGTGTGTGGTCTCTGTCTGGTTTTGATATCAAGATGAAGCTGGCCTCATAGAATGAGTTCAGAAGTTTTCCTTCTTCAATTTTTGGGAATATTTTAGAAGGATAGGTGTTAACTCTTCTTTAAATGTTTGGTTAAATTCACCTATGAGGCCATCTGCTCCTGAACTTTGTTTGTTGGGAGTGAATTGGTCCATTTCTTCTAGGTTGCTAGTTTTATTGGCATATAATTGTTTGTAGTAATCTCTTATGATCCTCTGTATTTCTGTGGTATCAGTCTCCTTCATTTTTCATTTTATTGATTTGGGCCCTCTCCTTTTTTTTTTATGATACAACTGGCAAAAGGCTTATCAATTTTGTTTATCTTTTCAAAGAATCAGCTTTTAGGTTCATTGATTTTTCTCTCTCTCTCTCTTTTTAAGTTTCTATTTCATTCATTCTGTTCTGATTATTTCCTTCTACTTACTTTGTATTTTGTTTGTTCTTCTTATTCTAGTTCCTTTAGGTATAAGAATGGCTGTTTGAGATTTTTCTTGTTTCCTGAGGTAGGCTTGTATGGCTATACACGCCCCTATTAGAACTGCTTTTGCTGTTTCCTATAGATTTCGGATCATTGTGCTTTTGTTTTCATTTGTCTTCAGGCATTTTTCAATTTACTCTTTGATTTCTTCAATGACCCATTGGTTATGTAGTAGCATATTGTTTAGCCTCCATGTGTTAATGTTTTTTCCAATTTTTCCAATTTTTTCCAATTTTTCCAATTTTTTCCAATTTTTGCAATTCTACTTCTGCATTTATCTGAACAAAATGAAAGCACTAATTTGAAAAGTTCATTGCAGCATTATTTACAATAGCCAAGATATAAAAGCAACTCAAGTGTCCATTGATAGAAGAATGGATAAAGAAGATATGGTATGTAAATACAATGGAATATTACTTATCCATTAAAAAAGAATAAAATCTTGCCATTTGCAAACATGTAACAACATGGACCTAGAGGTATTATGCTAAATGAAATAAGTCAGACAGAGAAAGACAAATACCATATGATTTCACTTATATGTGGAATCTAAAAAACAAAACAAATGAACAAACATAACAAAACAGACACAGAGTCATAGATACAGAGAACAGATGGTTTCTGAAAGGGAGAGAGTGTGGGAAGGAGACAAACAAGTGAGAGAGTTTAAAAGGTAGAAAGTTTTAGTTACAAAATAAGTGAGTCCTGTTATGAAATGCATAGAATGGGGAATATAATAATAATAATGTAAATACCTTTGTACTATGACAGATGGTAACTAGACTTATTGTGGTGATCATTTTGTAACAGAAATATTGAGTCACTATCTTATGCACAAGGAACCAACATAATGTTAAAGGTCAATTATAGTTCAAAAACAAACAAACAAACAAACAAATAAACTCATAGAAAAATAGATCATATTTGAGGTTACCAGAGGCAGGGGGTGGGAGGAGGGTTGAAGGTAGTCAAAAGGTACAAACTTTCAGTTATAAGATAAATAAATACTAGAGATGTAATGTACAGCTTGATAAATATAATTAACACTTCTGCAGGTTATATATGAGTTAAGAGAGTAAAACCTAAGAGTTCCCATCATGAAAAAGTTTTATTTTTCTTTTTTTTTTTATCTCTATGAGATGATGGATGTTCACTAAACTTATTGTGATAATCATTTCAGGATATATGTAAGTCAAATAATTATACATACACTTTAATCTTATACAGTGCTAGGTGTCAATTATATCTCAATAAACCTGAAAAGAAAAAAAAACATATTTCCCTACCATAACATCAAAAATATACTGTATAATAAGATGATTTTTTAAAATCTTCTATTATATCAACTAACTTGGTAACAAAAGCTCTAAAGCATCCACACAAATTTGAGTGCACATTATTTGACAGATGCTTTCACTCCTATTTTGCATTCAATACTTAGAAGAGTTCTTTAAATTTGGTATTATCTCCGTTTCAGAGAAGAAGAACTGAAGGCGAAGAGATGGTAACTAATTTCCTAAGGGCACAGTAAATCTCAGACCTAGGATTTTGGTGGACTTCTGTTTCCTGGACCAGTGCTTTATCCACTCCATCAGAGCTGACTTCTGTGGGTTCTGCTTAAAATCCCTAGGTCATCATGACAATGTAACTCCTATGTGAGACAGTCCAGCTTACTCCACAGAGTGGGGAGTGCAGCAAGAAACTACAAACAAAACTGATCATATTTTAGGCACCATGACAAGTCAATTTACCATTTATTTCCCTGGTCACTCCACATTTGACTCTCATAGATGCACAGGGTCTTGTCAAAAGTGCTCTCCTAAAGCCACTGCACTACCCACCCAACCTCACCATAAGGAAATCCCTTCCATTTGGTTAAAGCAATTCTGCTTCCTCTTGCTGTATCCTTAGGGGCAGAAGAAAGGACAGATCATATAATCAGTGACAGAAAAATTTACACCTACATGTGCTATCTCATAACACTTCTAACCCCTCCAGGATGGTACATGCACCCTTGCTTATGTCATTTGGGAGGGCTTTTGGTTCACAAGTGCTGCTTTGTCCTGTTCCCTGACTGCCTAGATCCCATAATTTTGCCTGCCTTGACATTCCACCCACAGTTCAGTACCTTTTTACTGAGTATAAACCATTCCCCAAACTTGTGCTAAGAGAAATGGATTTTTCACTTGGGAAGCTCATAGTCAGATGGAAGAGAAACATGTAATACATGATTTTTATGAAAAGTGCTAACTGTTTTGACATAAGTACGGGATAACTGTAGAGACTTAGGTCAGCCTGGGGACTGGAAGAGAAGTTAACTAATGTCAAATCTTGCAGAACAAGTGGGCATCGGCCATGTGAAGCCAGTGGTATCTCTTCCAAAGGTAGAGACAATGGTAACCATGATCCAGAGACGACTGTGGTGCTACAGCCTAAGAGGAGAAGTAAGGGCCTAGAGACAAAGTAGAATGGGAGAGGACCCCATTATTAGGGACTTACACTGTTGGTCATGGGAAACCACTTAAATGTTTCACAGCGGAAGTGGCAAGATAAGATTTGCATCATAGGGTGGTCACAATGGAGGCAGATATAAACAACTGATTGGGTAAGAAGACTGGAATAAAACAGGAAGATCAGTCAAGAGACTACCGTAGGCATCCACAGAGACAGCCTGAACTAGTGCAAGAAGAGAATGGAAAAGAAGTGTTTGGAATTGGGAGCTATCTAGGACAGCCTCAATGTCTTTAAATTCTTATGTGTCCTTTCATAGTCCCTGACCACTGTCCCTCCCTGCTGACCACTGTCAGCTTTGCCTCATCTAGACTTTGTGTGGAAGTTCAATCCGTCCCTTCCAGCCTTCTCTACCCACTTGGACTCCTGGCTCCTATCCTTGTTACCACTTGGGCCATTTGGGGTCTAAGCTGATCCTGAAATTATTACAAATCATGTGTATCCTGGAGTTTCTCTCAGTTTTGAGGGTCCACAGTCATTTATTTGTAACACAAAAAAAATCAAAAATGCTCTTCAAATCCAACTGTTCTCACAACTTTGAGCAAAATCATTTGACCACAGATTTGGATGTGAATTGATATGAGAACTTAGTGTAAATACTAAAATGTTTTGTCACACTATTATTAATGATTTTGATTATGCAGTGTTGGCCCAGGCCTTCTGAGGATACATGCTCTGTATTACAGTATTGAAATCCAAAAATCTCTGAATCTGGCTAATGGGGTTGCTAACGGGATCATGGACCTGTGTCTGCATTTTCCCTCATGCCTAGGATGCAGAATCAATGACTGTGGCCAGTATTTTCATTATGTACTGATCTGACTGAGTCTCTTTGTCTGCTATTTCCATAATTCATCTGGGCTGTGAGTGCTCCTTTCTATGCAATTTTAATATTCCATCAAGGAAATCCACTGAGACAGCAGCTGTTCCATTTAAAATGTTTGGAAATATCTCTGCCAGTTAAAAAAAAATACAATTTCAAAGACCTATTTAACCTTTGCACTGATTTTTTCAAAGCAACAGTTTATTCAATTAAAAAGAAACATTTAAAAACAGATAATATTTTTTACAGTATCTTAGCAACAGGTGATTGAACCCATGCCTAGAACTAGGAGTTGAGATTTTGCCAAAAGGGCCACATACTAGTGATATCTTCCTTTTAACAAATGGAATAAATCTAATATTGTTTTGGACAAGTTGTGCTGGGTTACATCATAACATGAAATTCTGACAACAGAGGACAAATTCTGACTACAGGAGGACAAGGTCGAGCCTTACAGACCCGCAAAGCTTTTAAGAGAGAAAAGCAAATAATGTGATCTCCTTCATGGCTAAGCTTCAACTCAGGTGCCTAAAAAGAGTGTGATTAGGCAAGTTTATCCCCAGGATCCCTGGTCATTCAGAATTCAATTGACTAGCAGTGACCTCTGAGACATAGAACTGTGCCCCACTCTTCACAGCCTACCCCTACCTGGAGGTTCACATAGAATTAGACTCAGTGATTCTTAATCCATTTGAGAATTTGCTATAAGCCCTACTCTAGTAAATTGCACCATTGAAATACACATGCAAAATATTTGTGTGATTTCTAAGAGTTTGTATGACAGGTTAAAACTAACTTTGAACTCATAATTGTTTCACTGTGCCCTGGTCATAGGACCCTCTGTTACATCTTGCTAACTTCCATCACCTCAGTGGAAACAGAGAGAAACAGAGTGATGAGGTGACTGGTTCTATGGTCCTGAGCACATGTCACCATATAACCTGCACATTCAGATGGACAAAAAGTGGAGTAAGAGTGTTGGAGTATAAAGTCACATTTATGTTAATTAAGGATGATGTGTGTGTGTGTGTGTGTGTGTGTTTTAAGCAGTTCAGCTCTTGGACATTTATGTGCTGATTGGTAAATGTTGGTAGATGCACTGTTAGCCACTAAGGAAAACCCCCTTTGAAAAACTGTAATTAAAACAACCTTTAGTCTATTCTCAAGAATGTCTCCAGTCAAGGCCAGTTATCCAGATACATTTCCAAAAGTCCCAAAGTATATCAATAACAACTTAATATGTTTGTTGCAATAATGAGATGATACATGTGAAATATCTAATGGCATGGTAATGTACAGGTGCCAAGCATATTGTAGTGATTATTATCACAATTATTGGATATAATTATAATCCTGTTGTGTGATGCAATTGCTAGCATCATCTCTGATTCAGTTTAGGTGAAGCCAAAAGAGACCACACATTGAAATAACAAACCATTTAAAATACTTCGTATGTCTGTTGGAATCTCTCTTTGCTCAGAGGAAATCTCGCGCTGTCTTCTTTAGTCAGTCATCTGGCAAATATTTACTATGTTCAGAGTTCTAATTTATCCCAGGCACTGTGCTACGGGCCAGAGATTCAAAAACAAATACATGGTGGTCTTTGCCTTCAAGAGATATGGAATCCAGAAGGAGAAACACACACATAAATAAATGTGATACTGTGTGGGAAGTGAGAGAGATGGGCACAGGGTATCATGGGAGCACAAAGGAGGTCAATCTAACCTGAGCTGGCAAGGGAGGTGTCTTAGCTCAGGTTTCATCAAAAACAGAGACTGAGGCAAAAGTTCCCTTGTTAATATTTGGGAGTGCAACCCAGAGAACCAGGACAGAAGTTGGAGGGAAAGCCGGGGGAGGAACAAACAAAAGATGGTGGAGGGCACTGCCCATGTGGTCACAGCTTCACGACAAACACAGATGGCTGTTCTTTTTCTCACATCATCCTGAGAGAGACCATACAAACCACCTCTTCTCAGAATAATACGTGGGGTTGCGGAGGAAGCGGGAATAATTTTTCCCATGGCTTTCTTCTGTCCTCTGTCCCCATTGGTAAAAATCAATGACCTCTTGGCTTGTGTCATCTGGTTCCCTGAGCCAGAGCCCCCAGGGCCAGCCAACCTCTCTTCCTCAGTTGGCACAGTGCACAAGATTCCTCAAGCTACAGTGGAGACCGGCAGCTACAGCAACATGGCGCCAGCACTAAGGGACTAGCTCAACCTCTTGCTCAGACCTTTTAGTCTAGAAAGTACAAATGGCCAAGACCTAGAGGGAGGGCAGGCATAGCTGCGTGGATCTGGGGGAGAGGAAGGAAAGGGCCTGGAAGAGATTGTCAGAAGGTGGCAGGCATCGTGACTTGAGAGGGAACAGAACATTTTCTAGTAAGAAACTTCACAGTTGAACAAAGGCTGAGGCAAACAGAGCTCGAGTGGAGAGCATATGAATCTCAGAGGGAGGGAGGCTTACACTGACAAGAGCAGTTTCCCCCTCCAACTGCATACATGATGGGGAGAATGGGGGCAACTGGGATACCAGGAGACACTTCCTCCTGCAGAAACACCCCTACATCCAGAGGAAGTGATTCCCCCAAAAGGATGCAGTGAACTCTTTATCCCCTTCATCTACCTGTTCTCTCCTGCATTCCTTCATTCATCCAACACCTGTTCAGAGAGGCCTGTCCTAATAGGCATCTGGTGAGCAGAGGGACCAGGTCGCCCTTGAGATGCTCATGTCTAGCAGCGACACGCATGTCAATAACGCCTGTAGTGTAATGTGTATCAGTGGACCACAGACGAAGGGACAGGTTACTCTTTTAAGGGAGTAAGAAAATCTCACTGCAGCAGAAAAGAGGCACATATAAACTGAGACCGGGGGACAAAGCCTCAGTTTGTCCTGCGTGGAAGACAGAACAAAACAGCCCCGTCCATAAGGGCATGCTATGGAAAGCAGAATTGAGGGGGGCCACGGTCTGTGCAGAAAATGGTTGAGGGGTCAGCCTGGGTCTCACCTTAAGTCAGAAAGCAGACCAGCGGCAGATCTCAGAGCACTTTACTTCCACCAGGCTAATCTTTCCACAAATCGACATGTTTCCCTCCAAGTCAATCAAGAACCAGTTTCAAAGTATTCAGTGCTTTTAAGGCTAGACACAGTGGGGCTGCCCAAAAGGAAGAGAGAGAGACTTTGCTCTCAGAACACCACCCTCCATGAGCCCACACCCAGACAGCCATCCACTGGAGGACTCTTTCCCACCTCGGCTCACCTTGGGGTCAGCCCACCAGAAATGTGCTCAGAGTCCCAGCACAGCCGGCAGCAGATAACACCTCCCTTTGCCTTTGATCTGCAGGCATGGTGAGCGTCAGACTGTACATTTCCGCTAGTGATGAAAACCCTAACAATCCCCCCACCCCAACCCTTAACCCTGAGCCAGGAGGCCGATAACGTCCTCCAGAACATGCAAGGCTACAGGCTGGAGTCCCAGCCCTGGGCGCGGGGAGAAAACTCTAAATAGAGCCTCTCTGGTTTCAGGCATGACACAACATACTGGTGGTGCCGGGGTTTGCTCCTTTGCAGGCAGATGTCACATTCAAATGAAAGCTGTTATATACACGGGATCTGAAAAAAACCGAGAATGTCTGCTATTAAATTCAGGCTGGCTGGCCCAGCCCAAGCCCTGAGACAACGTGCCTCTACTTTGGGAAGGAAACTTGGAAGGATGTCTCCGAGCCTTGGCACAACACAAGCTTTCTGGGCCTTGGTGACATATAGGTGCTTTGTAATGTAGCCCACTTTTTATGCTGTTTAAATATGTATACGCCGGGTAGGGAAAGCTAATATCTGGAACAATAAGGTAATCCTATATGCTTTTCAATGAAAAACACGAGGAGAGGACGACTTGCTGCCAGGGTTCTGCCATTCTTGCTTAATTCTGTCTTTCAGTTACGTGATATCTCTGAAGGCATACTTTGTTAAAACTGCGTGGAAAAAATGAACCACAAACAATATCCACTCCGTCTTTGAGAATCAGGAGGCCAATTAAACACAGTTCCATTTGGAACTCAAAGAAATAACCAGGGAAGCATACTTCTCAGCTGTCTAGTCCCCATCCCAGTGGCCTGCCGCATTGTCTCCAAAAAATGCTGAGTGTGGGCAAGGGT
This sequence comes from Vicugna pacos, assembly GCF_048564905.1. NCBI lineage: Eukaryota > Metazoa > Chordata > Mammalia > Artiodactyla > Camelidae > Vicugna > Vicugna pacos. The sequence continues at coordinate 49,037,715 of NC_133001.1, forward strand.
GGGGAAAGAGGTGAGTGGGGAGAAGAGAGCTCTGCTTCCCCAAATATTCTGAAAAGTGCTTCATGGGAGGGAGACATCCAGACTCTTTGGTATGTTAGAGGCAGGGGAGTGTAGGTTCCTGGGGGCCATGATGTTTGGCAATCTGTTCCATTTGGGGTGGAGCAAATAGCTAAATCAAAAATAAAATCGGTGGGGGTGGGGCTGCACGGAGAGGGGCCAGTGAATCTCTAGATAAGCAGGTGCTAATAGAATTCTGAAAATAAAAGGCCTCATTCCCCATCAAGTGCTGACGGCCTGGGAGTGGGAGGTGCCTGAGCCCAGCCAGGCTCCAGCAGGCAGCACTTGCTGGCGCACAAGTTCTCAGCTCCTGCTCGCTTTCTGCTCCTGGGAGAGGCAGTGTGGGTGATGGAAAGAGCCCAGACGTTGAAGTTGGGAAGCCCTGATTTTACATCTTCGCCCTGGTGTATTCACATTGAGGTGAATGGTTTAACCACCTGGACCTTCAGTCTTTTTACAAAAATTTGAAAAGTGGTCTTAAACTTACAGGGTTGCTATAAGAAATCAAAACAACACATAAAGTTACCAAATGCAGTGTCTGATATAACCTGGGATGTCACCAATAGGCAGCTGTCTCAAGATACATAATGACCCCTAAAGAAAATAATGCTCTAAAAAACAGGCGAGATGAAGCCCTACCAGATACCGAACAAAAGGGGCTCGGCTGGCTTTTCTCCTACCCTCCCCTGACAGCCCCAGTGTCTGCAGAAGGATCTGGTTCACTCAGTTTAGTTCCTCAGGTCTCACCTCCTACACCAACTCCTCTGAGAAGCCATCACTGATTCTCTAGGACAGAAAGCTCTGTGGGCCTCTTCCCTGCTCCCAGCATCACAGAACATGGTGCACTTCACTATGATACTGCGTAACCTTGTCTGTTTCCCCACCAGCCTGGAAGCCCCCTGGGATTTAACGTTTCATTACTTATGTATCTCCGCCCCCCACCCCTGTGTCCCATGGCTAATTCAGAATATGCATTTCAAACATATCTGGTGAATGAATCTAAGTATGAACAGATGAATAAATGAATAGGATTAAATGAATAACCATTGCTTTCATCCCCAAGCTAAAAGTTCAGGCTGATTTCTCTGTCGTGAACAGGTTTCCCAGTCCTGTCACTAACCGTGAAAATAAAGGCAGGGAAACACTCAGTAAGCCACATCTCAAAGAAATGACAGTTTCTGAGCTCTGTTTCTCTGGGTGAACGTCTACTCTGCGGAGTCACGGAGTCGTGAAAACCACTGTCAGACTCAGAGGGAAGCCCACTGCCTTGAGGGTAGATGAAGTGCAAATGTTTATCAGCCAGAGCTTCCTCACTGGAGCAGGTGTCTTCTTTTGTCTAATCGTTTACAGCATCATTTAATTGGGACTTTCTATCTCAGAAGAAAGTATGATTCAGAGCCACCCTTGCACTTGGTGGCCCAGCCACATTCCCAAGAAGACAGTTTTTCAGAAGAAACATCAAGGTCCACCTACATTTGGACTCAGCAAAAAGCACACACCCAAATGACAACCATGGCTAGTGTCTGCACGGGGGCATCCGTATCACTTCCTTCCGGTCTCAGGAGAGCTTAGAAACAGACCGGGCTGGCTTGTTCTCTTCTTCACATTATATTAAACACTAACTCCATCTCTGAGGGCAGCCCTGATCAACAAGAAAGAGAAGTCTGGAAAGACATATACCTACATTAGAGGTGCAAATGGAAAGGGGGATGGGCAAGAACAGAGGACATGAAATACCAGAGGCATTTCAATTGCAGAACCTATTTTTGCCTTGTTTGACAAAGAAACATTGGGAAATGGAGAATCACAAGAATTCTTCAGAACTCTGTTCAATCTTTCACCCATCAAACCTTTACTGAGTCCTGACATGGTTTGAGTGTCCATGAATGGGCATGGAGTTGCTTGCGTCAGGCCCTGGAGAAACACGTTTCTCGCATGCTCTACTGTGATTTACAGAGGACCCCACAGTAATGCCCCTTTCATCCTTTAATCCACGAGATACTTAGAGGGTGTAACTTTAGATTTTCAGCTAAGTGGGTTTGCTAATATTTTACCCAATTTTAGACAAACTCACTATCCAGTAATCGGCAGTGCTCAACAATTCTTCGAGTCCCTGAAGGGGCAGAACCTTCTGCTGCAAGATTGCTCTCCAAACAATTAAGAGAAGACCAAATGGTAGTCTCTCTGCAGGCAGGCTGGTTTCTAAAGAGACAAGTGATGCTGACATCAATTTCTTTTCCCACCTCACCAACTGGATAACTCCCTCCTCCTCCAAAGGAGTGAAGATTAGAGAGGGCTGGAGTCTTACATTGGCTAAAAGTTCCCCCATATAACAGACAGACTCCCCTCTCTAGATACGACTAATGCTCAAACACAGCCTTCTCTTGGGCTGAGAATGGCCTGCAGCTTCCAAAGAAACAGAAGAGCTAGTCCTTTTCTGTTAGCTAGCTAGACTTCAACATAAATCGTGATGAAGTAACAGCCCTTGGGAGTTACATTTGCTCTTGGAGAAAATCCATAAAAAACAGATTAACCAGAATTCAGGTGAGCATTCTCCTCTCTCAGTGGGATCTTGTCCCCTTCTCTCTCCCCTACAGGAGAAAAAAAAGGATCACAACAAAGTTGATTAATACCTGAAATTTATAACTGCTGGTTCTTGTGTGGGTCGACAGACATTTGCCTAATTCTTCAGAACTTCTGCAGCTAAAATTATATGCCATGAGGCCTGATGGTCAAAATAATTATACTGTAAGAATGTGCCTAACACAGACTTAAAGATTTCTTAGAAACCACTTACTAAGACTTGATAATTAACAAACATCTCTGATATACATTCAAAGCTTAAGACAAATTTATGAAATTTACTATTTCGCACAAAGGTTAATTTAAAAAAAGTAGTTACTCAAAATGTTTCCCATTTTCCAAGCATTATAGCTAGCTGGGATTTTTGCTGCATTGTCATTTAAAGCAAATAAAATTGAGTCCTGATTTCTGTCAGTTAAATAAATATATTCTGCTGAAGCTTAAATTATCATCCATCTTAACAAAAGGGTTATATATTATATTAGCAGTCAGTGACTGATTAGTTATTTATTCTCTTAAAGAGTAACTGAAAGAGATTAATATTCTGATAAGCTTGTCACTGATTTCTGAGGAGTGCCTGGCTTCCTTTCATCACTTGAACTATAATGTGTCAGACATAAATTCCATTATAATTACAATTAGTACTAATGCCTCCCAACTTATAGTTAATGGACAGGTCATTATTTTAACTACAAATAATTTCTTTCTTAAAAGAGCCTAAATGGATTTCCATGAAAAAAAAAATCATAGTTAAATTAATGTTGAGGAAGGAACAGTAAATAAATCAGAAGGATATAGGTTAAAAGAAAAAGAAAGTGTATTTTGCTTATTTTTCCAGCTGGGTTACATTTTTCACTCATGTGAAACGTACGGTTCACGGCCAGTACTGGTTTTTAGGTGATAGTGGGAGAAGAATGGGGAGGAGGTGAAGAGAAGAAAAAAGAGAAGATGGGACCTCGTGTTGGTTAAATCCTTGGTATGTTTCAGACACAGTGCAAAGTAGATATGCTTCCTGCTTTACTGAGCAGCAAAATGCGTCTCCTTGAGGGGAAATCACTCAAGCAGTTTCACTCCCCTTGGGATCCGAGGAGGTGAAAATTAAACCTGGGCCTCTACAGCTCCAAACCTCCCACCCCCATGGGCAGTGGTTGTCGTTTCTCATTCTTCTGGGTAATGACAGCTGCTGGCAAAGCTCCACATTCCCACCAGTGTGATGGGTAAAGACCTGACCTAGATTACACCGGGGTAAGTGACGGGGAGACCAAGCCTTCCCTGGGGCACCCAGAGTCCTTTTCTGATTTTCCTGTAAGCTGGGTTCCCTGCTGCATTTCTTCTTAAACATTCTTAAAAGCACCGCTGAACATAAGGAGCATAAGGAACAAGTAGAGATAATAACTGAGCCAGCATTTTGGCAGGATGACCACCATGCTTCTTAACATGAAAACAGCATGTTGTGAAATGACCACGTTGTGAAATGACCATGAGATTTGGAATTAAAGGACCCAAGTTTGAAGTCTTGTGAAGCTAGACATAAATTAAAAACAAACAAAACAACCATTTTCTATACATTTCAACACACACACACACACACACACACGCACACCCTGATCCCTATATGAGATACAGTTTACTCTGAAAAACTGTTTAGAAATAAGAACACATTGAGTACCTCTGACTGGTTATATGATCTTGCACAAGCCACTCCTCTAATCTGAGGCTGTATCTTTGTCCATATATTAGAAGACTGGATTACATTAGTAGTTCTCAAGGCAGGAGTTTGTTAGAAATGAAAATCCTTGGGCCACATCCTAGAACCACTCCAGTAGGTCATGGGTCCCCATAAAGCTCTAAAAGGCTCTATGTCCAGTAATAAATGCAACCTCTTGCCATTGTACTCCGCAAATCAGTTTAGGATACAGTACTTTATTCACTGTGGACAACAGACACTCATTTAGCATCAACTGTATGTCAGATGGAGGCATCCTTTGATACATAGAGACTCAGCCCCCATGCCTTTAGGATTTCACTGTCTAATGGGAAGGAAAAAGGCAAGTCAGTAGAAAAATCAGGCATGGTAAGCACAGGATTGGTGGTAATCCCAGGGGCCATGGGAAGACATAAGAGGGAGCAGTGACTCAGAATGGAGGTGCTTTAACTCAGGTAGGGGATGGAGGAGGTAGAGGAAGGGAAGAACTCAGGTTATAAAAGAAGGCTTCTGGGAGAGGGGGACTTTGAGATCTGCATATTAAGACCAATGAGAAACGTATTAATTTACATATTTTACAGGGGAGGCTGAGGATCACAGCAAAATGTCCAAGGTCACACAGCTATTGAGTGAAAGAGATGAAATTTAAAGATCGATCTTTGGACTTAGAAACTCTTACTTTATTTGATTCTGTGTTTCTATAGTTCTTGTAATAAAGCAACTATTAGGGGACAATGGAATCCTCCCCCATAGCCCTCTCCCCCACCCCAGGAATAAAGTACAACCCCTATAGGTCTAGACGGGAGGGGAGTCCCTCAGTAGTCAGTGAGGCAGCAGTGGCAGAGAGCTGGGGCCCCAGCAGTCACCAGCAAGCCTATTAAATGTATCAGATGTCATCGGTACCTCCTTTATCCTTCTCACTTTGGACCTCACAGGCTGATAAGAAGGGGAAAGCGTTATAACCCAGAAGTAAAACTGTTGCATGATTATAACCCTGACAGCCTCCCTCTAATGAGCTTCCCTGCAGATAGGGAGAGGGGAGAGTGCTTTGATCTCCAGGAGCAGGAGGCTGAAAGGACCACTGTTTGGAGCAGAGCCGTCTGATGGGGTCCAGTCTCCCAGTAATCAAAGTCACAAGCTACCATCTGAGCCATTTGTGAACCGCAGATAAGATTAGCTGCTCATTTGATAGATCAACCACCACCATCAATGGAGGCTAATTGTATCTGAAATATGACCGGAGAAGTGTCAGCTCCTGGAGACAAGCATTTCCTTTATCCTGAGTTTGAAGCCAGGACAACACTTTGTGTTTGAAAACTTGAGTAAAATGTTAATGCATGCAGCATTTTCCTCCTTTACTCCCAGCCATAAGAGAAGAGGAAATGCGGGGTTCTTTGAATTAGACATCAATCTATAGTTATAATTTTATGAAGATTCTGCATTATGGTGTCAGAGAATATGTCTTTTTTGGGGGAAAGCCTGTAGGTCCAGGAATACTTGTACCATAGAATTCTCTCATAGCTTCAGAGCTAAAAAAGGAAAGTGCTCCAGCTTTGGAAAACCTTGTCCAGGAAGACAGGCTTTGAAATTCTAGAGTGCTGCGTGCTGTAGAAAAAGAAGCGATGATTGGTCGTTTGGAATTTGAAGGCATTTATACGGGTAGCATTTTGCCTCAGAGGCTGATGTGACTGACAGCTTTACTTTCTTCGAACTTATTCCCATGTCAGTAGAAGTTGAGTTCAAAATGAATCATGATCAGGCAACTTGGACAGCCCCGACGCCTTGGCAAATGAAGAAAGGCCACCGTTCCACTCCACATCCACTGAAGTTGGGTTTTCGCTACTTAAGGGATCGTCCATCCATTCCTTTGTATTTCCCAGGCATAATGTGGTACAAGAACAAGAAGGTTTGGCTTCTTGTCCTCTGTGAACATTTCTGTCTGTGATGCTGACCCATTTCAGCCTTCCTCTTTCACGAAGGGGAGGACACAAACCCCCACTCCCATCTCACCGTGTGGCAGCCAGGGCCGCTCTATTTCCAGCCTCATCCACTATAGCTCTTAAATTGCTAGGTTGTCCCCGTGTCCAGGCGGCTAGTAAAAGCTGCCTGAAAATGGCAAGGTATCATGAGAAGCACCTCATTACGGCTCCCAAAATACACAGACCCAGAATAGCCTCGTGCAGTTGGGGTAAGAAAAGAAAGAGGGGACCAAGAACAGAAACACTCTTAAGTCTCCCACCCCGTGTAAGAGCTAGAGGAGAGGTCTGTCTCCTTTGTACAGACTCTCAAGCTATGATGGCTTGGTAGTGATCACCCTCATGGACTTTCTCCTACTTCCCAGGTTGGAATGACACCCTGTCCTGCCAGCATCTGATATCTCAGGCTTAGAAACCCTTTTAACTTTGCAGACAATGGTGACCACAATGACAATGTTCCAGTAGAACCTCCAAGTCCAAGTCTCAGAACCAAAGAACATTACAGGTGGAAGAGCCTTTATAATTAATAGCATCCTTAAAATGCTCCAGGCACTGTGCAAAGCATTTTCACTCCATGAATCATTTAATTCTCATCAATAACTTTGGAGGGAGTTACAGTTATTATTTCTGCTTTAAAGATGTAGAAACTAAGACTCAGAAACGTTAATTATATTGGCCCAGGAACACAGCTAGTAAGTGGCTGAGATGGAATATGAAACCAGATTCACTGACTGAAGGCAAATGCTTCAGTTTTTAACACTATGCCAATAGATCACTTGGATTATTACTCCAACCTTTATTTTTTAATGTTTTGCAACCAAAGATTTGACTGACCCACTTCAATAACCCTACCCCCACCAGGGCAACCTCTAAAATTCCCTCTTATTATCCACTTTAAAAAACATCAATCAGGTTAACTCTATAAAAGCACAGTTAGGAGCATCTCTGAAACACAGATGTGCAGGCACTTCTCCCAAGTCACATAGTCACTTAACTGGACACCTGGAACTGGGACCCAGGACTCTCAACTCCCAGGCCAGTTCCCTGCATGCCGTGTCTTTGCTCCAAAGCATAAGGTGAATCCACTCGGCACCTGGTACACATAGGGATGATGCCGAACAGAGGATGCCAGGAGAAAGCCCTTCTACATCAAAGAGATGCTGAGTGAGAACCAAGGGCAAATTTCTGATCACTGATGATGAAGCATGAGCTTACTTTCTAGAACACTCTATGATCCAGAGTTATACATTCCCCCAGGACTCTAGATGGCCAAGGATTGCCTACTTGACCCAATTACTAACTTCACATATGAAAATCCAGAAGTTTGAGGATCATAGTTCTTTCCTAGGTCCTGCCTGGACCTCAGCAAATGGGGTGTGAAACTGGGGAGACTGAACTGAGACACAGTAAGAGAGAATTCATGACGCCACATTCTGTGACCTTAGGCCTAAGCAACTAAGATGGGCAGGATGTGCTCTGAGATCAAGGGACAGACAGGTCCCTTCCTGCAGGACTGTGGGTGAAGCAGACCATTTGCTACACCATTACCCACCACTGAGGGGCTTCTTTAGGCCTCCTGCCAGCAACCATGGCTCTGCTATAAGCATCTTAAGTTGCTACAGGGAATCTGGCTTTTTTTTTGTTTTCCCTTGACCTCACTCGCACTTTCCCAGTTTTCACCTTTCCATACAGTTTTAGCTCATATGTGGGAGAAGCATCTTGAGCCGTTTCCAACAGTTTGATTCTCTGGAGCGTAACTCAACTCAACAGTGCTGGCTGAGAAGGCTCTGCGCTGGGGGCTCAGGGAAGCATGTGGAGCCCACTCTTGGGGCATCATGGGAACATGCCTGGAGGTCAGACTTCCCCAGCAGTTAAGTTTCCCCAGGATTCCAAACAGGACCAGAGGAGAAGTCCAACACTGCCTCAGAAGTCAGGAGGCTTGGGCTCCTTCGAGTCCAACCTCAGTCCACTGTCTCACTTTGAGCAAATCCTTGTTTTCTTCCCTGGAACTCATTTTCTACATTTTAAAAATAAGGAGATCCTGTGGCTCTTACTCTAACTCCGTAAGATTCTAAATCTTTGCACATTGTCTCCAGAGGACATTCTGAAAGAGGCTGATTCTCAATAGGCACGAAAAGGATCAGAACAGAGGGACGTTTGCTGAAATACTGACCATTACTCTTTCAAGTGTGTCAAGGTCATGGACGACAAGAAGACACTAAGAAATTATCATAAATTTGAGGAGACCAATTTGTGGAGGGATGATGGTGGGATCCTGGAACAGAAAAGGGACATTGGCGGAAAAACTGGGTGAAGTCTCTAAGTCTGTAGTTAACGGCATTGTGTCCATGTCAATTTATTTGTTTTGATATTATGATTATGTAAGATGTCAGCATTAGAGGAAGCTGGGTGAAGAGAATGTGGGAACATTCTATAATGTCTTTGCAAATCTTCTTTAAATCAAAAATTATCTCCATATAAAAAACAGAAAGATAATAAAATGCGACTATATATTTTCCCAGAGCGCAGGACTATAATAGTGAGACTATTTCTCAAGGCCAAGGTTCTTCTTTTCTCTTTCTATATGTTCCTTAGCACCTAGCATAGAGGTATACGGCAGGAAGTTCTCAAATTCTTATCAGAATCAAGTTGGCCAAAAATTATTCTCAACCAAATGTTAACCTGGGGCAGAGCAACCATATAATTGTGTCACTGTTTATAAGAACTGAGTTGCAACTTGCCATTGTGGTATTTCTACAACTAAAACAGAACAAAACAAAAAAGTCCAGAAAAATGCCATTGTTTCCTGGCACCAAGGAAAAGAAATCTCTCCACGTCCAAGTCAGATAGCCAGACTGATTTAGGAAAATAAAAAGAAAAGAAAGAAAAAGGAACAACACAAAAGATCAAGTGGCTTTTTTTAACAAAACCATCAACGTTTCTATTTGGACTGAGCCAGGAGCTCCAGATAACAGTAACCACTAAAGAGAAAAAAAAAAAAAAGAACAGAAAACCCTTGGAGCTTTCAATTTGTTTTTCATAATAAATGAATTGCCCCCACCAAAATGCAGCCTTGAAGAGTTAATTAAACAGCTGCCCCCATGGCTGATTCTGAGATGTCAGGAGGCCCACGACAGGCCGCTAAACAAATGGGGCAATAAAGGTGTGGGCTGTTTGGCTTGATTGAAGAGCTTGAGTTTTTCACCCCTTAGTCTCCAAACCATCTGGAAGTGAGTTCATGGAATGTGGGATGGCAGCCTCTCCGCTCTTATCTGCTGATAAGATTCTCAGCCTCAAACACGTGTACTCGAAAAGCAGGGAACACATATTTCAGACCTTAAACAACTTGCAAATCCTTCCTCTAAAGTTCACGTTGTGCTGTGGCATGGAGGGAAGTACCCTCATCTCACATGTCGTTCCCTCTGAATCTAGGGCTTCTGATGTTAAACCGAACAAAGACCATGAAGTTGATCTAAAGGAAAACTGTGCTTTGGTTTTGATTCATGAGTTTCACCTACTTTCTCTGAGTCTCTACGAACTTCAGGGTACAGAAGTGAGGCTTCTGAGAGTTGCCCTAAGATGAGGCTGCCATGCAAAGGATGTCTGAGCAGAAAATTTGAGGATACGGGCCAATGTCTTTCCACATTTACAACTGCTGTTCAAACTGAATCATAAAAAACAAAACATCTGAGGATGGCTTACAGCTTCCCTGACAGAGGGTTCAGGTGTCTGACAACAGAAAGGTCTGGCTACTGGGAGTGAAAGAAATATGGAGATTGTTCTTTCTGTCTTTAAAGTCTAAAAATGAGAGGGAATAACAGTGTGTGTAGCTGCTGTGATGGGCATGTGTCTGGTGGGTGTGAGTGTAAAATTAAATTTAGACCAAACATAATAAGGAAAAAACAGGACTAGATGAGGCCAGCGACATCTTGGATGAGACATATGCACACACATACACACTTCACACACAAATAAGAGCTAAAGGGATGCGTAGCTTCAAAAAAGCTTTCAGAATTCTACCATTTAATCGTTGATTCAGTCCTCTGTTTTTGAGCTCCTAATGTGTTCCAGGCACTAAGTGGTCCCTACGAAAAGAAAGTCAGGTGATACATTTAAATCTTGCTCTCAAGGAGTGTGCAATCTACTGCAACAGACAGAGGAATCCCACAATTATAGGACAGTGATAAGGGCCACAGTAAAAGCAAGTTCAGATTGCCCGGTGAGGCCAGCCATGGGTGGCAGTGAACAGAGAAAATATCTGTGTCATTTGTTTTTCAAAATAGGAGATGTTTTTCCTATTCTTGGCTCATCGCATTTCAGACTGATCTTTAAACTCAAAGAAATATTAAGGCTTTAATATTTGCTTGTGGAGCCGGAAAAATACAATAGCACACTTGATCAAAATGTTTCTTCTCTCTAGTCTCAAAAATCTTGAGCTTAAACTGTTTGTGTGACTAGTAAAATTATTTTTAGAAGAACGGAAAAGTCACCATTTAATTTTGTTGACTCATTCAGATGTTTTTTAAAGCACCTATTCTGTGCCAAGTGCTGAGCCCAAGCTAGAGAGTTCGGCCCTATTGTCGTAATTCTTCCCAAAGGCGCCACTCTGGTGTTAGTTTCTTATAAAACTTCATTGGTTTTATAGTGAAAAAGTGATCCCGTTTCCCTTTCTTGACGAAAAGCAAAGTGATCATTTTATCTACACAATCTCGCTGGAGTCAGAGGAATTGTCTAAAGGCATTATAACCAGTTGCAAAGCAGCACAAAGATAATGATGGTCTTTTGGACAAGATGATTTCAAACATCTTGGCTCTAGTCGAACCAAACAATTGAGTTCTTGTATGCATAGCTGTGACAGTAATACAATGCTGTTGTGAAACTAACACGAGGCAAATCAGCGGGCAAACAGAACAGCCGTGACAGATCAGCTGTGATAAACTTTTTTGAAATTAACAGATCCCTTGAAAACATCACAGCTCTTTAAGGGCCTCCATGTTTGTGCTCACACATGGACCCCAACTAACTTTGTCCTTTGAATTTATAATTTTTTATATCGTATTCTTAAAATACCTTCAACATGCCACAAATGGATATTCTAAGCTCCCTCTACAGCTCTTCAAATAGGAACTGTCTTGATGTTACCAGTTGTGTGCCCGGGTTTAGTTTCTCTGGCTAAGTGAGGAACAGGCTTCTGCTCCCAGAGGTCAAGCATTATCTTGATTTAGCAGGTTGGGCCCCTGAATCACTGCTATGCTCAGTAGCAAAGAATGCAGGCTGAGAAGGATTAATTACCAAAGCCAGTAATCCTGACTCCAACCTCCAAAAATATGGGGAAGTCCAAAAAAAATCTTGAAAGTGATTTGCAACCTTTTGTTCAAATCAGCCTCATGAGTAATGCCGCTCTGACACCTCTTACCCATGTAAACATAATTATCACAGACACATCAGATATGCTTTCGGAACCTTCTCCTTTTCACCCCAAGGCTCAATTTTCCCTCCTCTGAAGGGAGATCAACAAAGTTGTAATAGTAGCTTCTTCCTCGGTCTTTCTAGTGAAACAAATATCCTCAAAGGGTAAGGATGCCAGTAGCCAGTTTTATGACAACTTGTGTGACTCCCACGGGCGTGGGCAAAAAATTAACTACGAACTTTGGTCTCAAGCCCAGGGGACTTAGGTTCTCTTAGCAAAATCGGGTAAGTCAGGCCAAACTCTGTAATTCCTGTCATTTCACATCAGCAAAATCTCAGTTTACTAGGAAGTAACTAGAGAGGAAATTTCTGGTTGACCATTAAAACTCCTAACAGGTACCACTTTCATTTACTTTGATCTGGGCTCAGTCAGCTCAGATTTCACCACAAGATCACATGTCTGCTGTATCACAGGAGTAATTCTATGAATGAAAATATTTACAGCTGAGGTTATTCATCTATTGAACGTAAATAAAAGGCATCATTGATATATATATATATATATATATATATATATATATATAATACACACATATCTATATATCTATATCTGTATATATATATATCTATACATAAAAAACCATGCCATCTGCCAGAGTATGATATTGCCTAAGTAAGGGTCTCCTAGGCTCAGAATGCTAAAAGTACCTTAATACATCCCCTCCATCAATAAAAGTTCCATACGATTACGGGGAAAGTTAACAGGAAATGAGGAAAAAACAGCATCTCACAATAAATGGCACAAAAAAGTTTTATGTAAAATTTGGAACCTAATATCATATGCTAATGTCTAGACATAAATACAATTAAAATCCAAATAACTAAGAAGAAAATGTGTTAAAACAGCTGATATAGCAAGAAATGCAATCTCCAAGGGAGGTTAAACCCCAAAGTTTATTACACACATGTACTCATTATGTGTCACATGGGGCATTCTTTTTCTTCACAACAAACCCCCAGGGATTTTTTTAAAATAATATTGTACCAAAGGAAGGGATTAATGGACTGCAGATTTGAAAACTTACATTCACATCCACTGGGTTGGTCTAGCTCAAGGTTTGGAGGGAGGTACATCCTGAGACTTGATAGCAAAGAAGGTGATTCTAATAGCTGCATACTTGCTTTGCTGGTTCTGTAAAGGTGTCTGGAAAATAACATTGAATGATTGTTATTGCGAGTACAGGTTTCTTCTTTGAGCCAGCGTCTACATACTTAAGATTACATTTTTACTTATCGTTCCTTTGGACAAGATAAAGAAGGGAGGCAGGTTTTTTCCCATAACTCCAAGGGAAGGGGAATCAGAGCAGAGAGGGTAGTGGGAGGTATGTCAGGTCAGCTGGCTCCTAAGTGTTGTGCTCAAAGATCAATGTTCCCTAAACATGTGGGGAGGGGTTTTGTTACAGGATCACCTGGAGCTGGAACTCTCCCATGAACTTACATTCTCCAACACCTTCATTGTCCTTCCAAGAGAGTCCCACTGATCTTAGGATTGTGTTCAAAGCCTTAACCATTTATTAGAGGACTTTAGCTCTAGCTAAGCACTGCATCCTCCTCCTCCCTCATGACTCATTTCTACACTTCTATCTTCTTGCTTTCCACAAAACATGAATTCATGCATGTGCTTGGTCAGAACTTTTCAAATGCCAATTACTTGACAGGACTGATACTGGCCTTGGGGATAAAACAAGAAATAAAACAAGTCTCTTCTCTTAAGGAGCCTATATTGGGGGAAGGGCACATTGAAAGACAATAAACACATAAACTATTAAGTAAGTGAGTGATATTTAAGTGGCAATAAGTGGCAGACAGAGTTAAGAGGGGCTTTCCACAAAAAGGCAGAGGGGAACTCTCTAACTACAATGGTCAGAAAGGCCTCTTTATGGATGCAACTTCTAAGCAAAATCTTTATCCAAACAGAAAGAATAGCAAGTGCAAAGGCCCTGAGGTAGAAGTAACGTTATCTTGCCTAGGGCACAGAAAGAAGTCCAATTTGGCTGAAAGGATTAAGATGTTTGAAACAATGGTGGCTGTGGGCAGAATTCTAAGACAGCCCCCAAGGCAAGATTTCTCACAGAAAGTAACACTTTCCACTGTATTACATCATATTCATTCTCTTCTGGTCCCTGATGTATGAGAGAAAGAAAGTCTATCTGGAAGTTTTTCCACACATCCAAATATATTTAATTTATTTCTGATTGTTTCTTTCTTTTTTTTTTTCTTCTCCTGTTTCAAAAATGCATACAGGTTTGTGTTTCTTTTAATGAGATTTAGTTCTTCCCTCTCTTTTTGTACTTCCTAAGTGGGCAATAATTCACAGGCTGAGTCTGAGAATGGGTTAATCCCTCTGCAGTCCGGGTAGAGCTGAGTTTCCGCCCTTGGTTCAAATGTTAAGTGAACCTGCATAACCAGCTTCAGGTGCAGTTTAATCTCTAGGCCACTGTTTATTTGTCAGAGGCCTTGCTGTGCACTCCTGTAGGTCAAAAGGCACAGAAATGAGAGGTGGCAGAGAGGTCAGACCCTGGGGAACTGTGGAAACAGCCAGGACTCCAGTAGGCTTGGCCATTAGCTCCCTGTGTGGCCTGGCCCAGGCCCCAAAGCTCCTAAGCTTCAGTTTCTACTTTGGTACATGAGGGCCATGGCCCAGAGACTCCCTGAAGACCTCTACCTCCCCCACCCCGACCCTGACATCTTACCTAGGAGATAGTAAACTCTGGGGAGGGCGGCCAATCCCATTTATAGAAACAACTACTCCGGGCTTGATCTCACTGTATTTCCTGAAGAGCAGTTCTTAATATTTGTTGAATATTTATTGGGGGAAGGTCTTTGTTAATTACCTTAATACACTGTCACATTTAATCTTCACACAACCCTGTGGAATATTTACTCCTATTTTGCTAAATTTTAGATGATAAAATTAAGACTGAGTGAAGTAAGGAATTTCCTCCAATCACACAATTGGAAAGCAGCAAAGCTAGATTACTTGTTTTTGGACACACCATATTTCAGAGTTACAGCTGTATCCACACTGCTAACATATAAGTTAAAAGCAATCTTCAACTACCCAAGGATCTTAAAATAATGTAAATGGCACAGATGTAATCCCAACCTGTACCAAACACTACACTAGGTCTTTACATAGTTTTCACTGCAAAGTATATACTTCTATTTCTCATTTCTTATTAAAGAAACTAGGACACAGAGAGTTTAAGTAATTTGCCCGAAGTCTCACATCAAAACTGTGATGAGGCGGGGCTGCTGGTTGGTCTGGCTGTAAGCATCATTCTCTTCCACGGCACCCTGTGGCTCCTACTTGACAGAGATCACAGGGGAATGGGCCCATTATGTTATACAGCAAGGCAAAGACATGGTAGGCAGGGCATGAAGGACACAGAGCATAGGGCAGAACAAAGCGATGATTCCTATGTTGAAGAAAAATGAAAATGAGAGAGGAAAACAATCTTCCGATAAGAGGCATCAGCAGGAGGTGTGCAGGGTGCAGTAAGCAGAGTGGGCTTTCTGGGCAGAGAAGAAAGAATAAGCTTGTACCAAGGCCAGGCTCAGAGTCTGACTCTCTCCCACTGCCACACCCAAAGCAAAGCCCCCACCACACTCCCCATACATCCAGCTCGAGAGACTGGGTTATCAAAAAGGAAAATGAAACAAAGAAAAATGAGCTCTCTTGATGCCCTTTCTGATAAGTAATCTTTTATACACTTGACCCAGCACAGTCAAAACTGCAAGTCCTATCAGGAAAGGAGAGATGGTCCAGACCCACTCCTAGAAAAGCCTTGGTCCTTGTTCAGTGCAAACTTGGCAACTACACGTGGGAAAAAAGACACATTCACAAGATTCTTGTCCCTAGAAGTGTGCTCTAGGTCTCTGCTGTGTGGCTACTCTGCTGGGAGAATTTGCCAGAATTCTTTACAAAGAGCAATTATTATCCTATAACTTAAAATTCAGCTCTTCTGTGGAGGGTGAGGAAGGGAATACACTTCACTACTGAGATCCAGGCAGTTTATTTAAATAGGAAGGCAGATGGATTAGCAAGACTTATGACAAAGTATTTTATGACTGCTATAAATCAGTAATAAGCATTTTGTTATTTAATTAGGATGCTATCACATATTCTGTTCAACAACTGTTCTCAATGGGGCATTATATTTATTTAGAAGAATAATTAATAAATGACTTGTAATGTGTAAAAACAACAACTACTACAATGTCCCTCATTCTGAGGCACTTCACTTAAATCTGGTCTTTATGCTGGGATTTTTCGTACTTAATTAGAACAAAAGGTATTATCAGGTGGTTTTGACCATTAGTGCCCACTCAATTTGTACTGATTCGACATACCCCGTTAAATAGCCAAAGAAGACAGGAACAGCATGCCAACCCCCTTCTTAGATAGGTCCAGTACCTTCCTCAAAGCTCTTAATCGTGATACATGCCATCTGGCACTTGGCACCACAAAGACTAGGAACATAAACAGTAGTTACTGAGGGAGTTCCTGCAGGCCCCAGGTTTCTGTTTTCTGCCAAAGGCCCTCTATGCTAGGATGCTGGGGTGCAACTGTCTCCTCTCCTTCTTTTTTTTCCCTTCCTCATCTACCTTCTCCAAATCCACTGCCACAGCCTGTCTCTCCTAGATTTCTCACTCTCTGGCTCTCCTCTTAAGACTCTGATCCAGGTCATTCCAATCTGCCCTGATTGCCCAACTGCCCCTGGAAAGATTGGATGTTAACATAACAATGTGTTTGGGTCTTTGGCAAAATAGCCAAGTCCACCAAAATTTCACCTTTCACCTGGGATTGAAACAAAAGCATCTTTTATTGTTCTAAAATAAAAGAGAGTAAGAGGAAGCACAAGATGTAAAAAGGAATCACATTTCCTTATTTTGAGATTAGAGTCTGCCCAGGGAATAATCTTTGATGGTGGCAGTTGATAAAAGGAATGAAATAAATCACACAGGAACAAAGTGCTTCACAAGGGGAGTAGGGATAAAGAAGTAGGAAAAAAAAAACACACAGAAGAGGAGAGAAACTAAGAACAACTGCCAATTTGATAGACGGCAATTACATTTTATTTTTGGTTTAATTTGATGCTTTTTTTCATATAATAAGACTGAAGTTTTCACATTTCTTGTCTATTTGTATTTCTTCTTTTATAAACTATCTATGGATATTACATGTGCATTTTTACTGTAGTTTTCATGTTCTTCTTATGATTTATAATAGTTTAATTTATGAAATTTTAAAAAAGGGCCATATTTTGCAGTTTTTCCAACAGTAAATTAAAAAAGTTGTTTACAGTATTTTATCTCAATATTAAACTTTTTATACACTGAAATCTTTGGATAGTTCCTTAATTCTTTTTGCCTTTATTTAGAAAGGTTCTTCTCCTTAAAAGAACATCTAAATCTTCCCTTGTATTTTCTTTTATGTTTTATTTTTATATTTATATATTTAGTCATTTAGTAATTCTCATTTTGAAGTAGTACCTAGCACCTAAAGGTCACAGATTTCTCTCCTAATGTAATGCAGAGCCTCATGAGTTAATGCAGATATGACATCATCAACATGGAGAAATAAGAGTTTTCTACCATCATCCCCAGAAGAAAAACGATTCTGATGATTACCCACAGAAAAGACGACCTTTGTGGAAGTCCATGAATCCAGAAGAGACGTTTCAGCACAGTATTGGAGAAAAAAAAATTCTAAGATTGGATGCACTGAAGATAATAAGAGGAACATTTTCACTTTGTCCCCATCACCCGTTCCCCAAAGTGGCCCTGCTCAGTGCCAAGAGAGACCTTTCTCAGCCCATGATTTCTCCCCTTAGGGAAAGTGGAGTGTGTGACTGAGCTCCTGTATTCCCCAGCTTTGGGAAATAGGAGACCCATTTCTTTCTTCCTGCTTACAGAATACTGAATTGTGAGCCATAAGACTGCAGGACAGTGAACAGCTGGGAGAACAGAAGTCAGGGCTCAGAAAGGAAATTATCAAAAGGATGCATATCCTACTAACTGCTTTGCATACCTCATCATGAAGTCCATCCTTGAGCTTCTGGGACACCTTGACTGTGGGGACTGACCCATGTGCACCCCTAATGGTATGCATGCTTCACCCCCACACACTCCACACATGGCCATCTCTCTGTTTATGCTTCAGAGGATAGTAAGTATAAGTCTGCAAATGACAGTGAGCATGTACAGGAAGATGTCCCAACTCTGCAGGTTTGCAGAAAAAGCAAACAAAGCTAACCATTCAATACTGGCCTAGGAAAAACAAAAGGAAGAATATCAGCACCCAGCCCGGTGCTTTGCAGGCATATAATCTTAAGAATCCCCCTTGAGGGAATAAGAAGTGTGGAGCAGGTGCATACACAGAAAAGATCTGAGAAAACCTCAGAATTCCTAACAAGGCTGAAGTAAAGTATTTCTCTTTCAAAGTGAGTCAGTAAAGACTGGAGGAGGTGAATGCTTCTTCACACGTGAAGATAGCAATTCAGGACTTCAAGAAACATGAAAAATCAAAGAGACATGACATCAAAAAAGGAAACAATAACTTTCTGGTAACCCCAAAGAAATGGAGATCTATAATTTGCCCAATAAGGAATTCAAAATAGTTGTTTTAAGGAAGCTCAATGATCTACAAGAATACATGAAGAGAATTCAATAAAATCAGAAAAACAATGCATGGACAAAATAAGAAGTTTAACAGAGAGGTGGAAGTCATAAAAAAGAACCAAACAAATTTTGAAGCTGAAGAATACAATAAATGAAATGAAAAACTCAACAGAGTGCATGAACAACAGACTGGATAAGACAGAAGAAAGAATCTGTGAAGTAGAAGACAGATCATTTGAAATTATCTAGTCAGATGTGAATGACAAAAAGGACAAAATAAAGAAAGCCTATGTAAAATTATGGTTTATAATTAAGATTAATAGTCTATGCATTACTGGAGTCTCAGAAGGAGAACAGAGGGAGAAAGGGGAATAAAACTTATTAAAGAAATAATGTCTGAGAATTTCTCAGATTTGGGAATTTTATGAAGCTTATAAATCCCTACATAATTTCAAACCCAAATGATCTTCTCAAAGACATATTATTACAAAACTGTCTATAATCAAAGACAGAGAAATAATTTTAAAAGCATCAAGGGGAAAAAAAGTCCTCACATACAGGGGAATCCCCTTAAGGCTATCAGCAGATTTCTCAGCAGAAATATTGTAGGCTAAGAGACAGTGGGATGACATATTCCAAGAGCTAGGAAGAAAAAAAAATTGCTAACCAAAATTACTTTATTGGACAGAATTATTATAATGAAGGATAGATAAAAACTTTCCCTAACAAAAGTGGAGGGAGTTCAACACCACTAGATCTACCATACAAGAAATGCTGAAAGGAGTTCTTAAAGCTGAAATAAAAGGACACTAATTAGTAACATGAAAACCTAGGAAAGTATAAAACACACTGGTAAAGGTAAGTAAATAGTCAAGTTTAGAATACTCTAATACTGTCATATGGTGGTGTGTTAATCATTTAACTCTAAAGTTTAAAGGAAAAATATTAAAAGTAACTATATCTACAATAATTTGTCAATGGATATACAACATAAAAGCTGTAAATTATGTAAATTATAAATTAAAAAACATAATGTGGGGAGGGAGTAAAAGGGTAGAGTTTTGGTATGCAATCAAAGTTAAGTTGTTTTCAGCTTAAAAGAGACTGTTATATCGATAAGATGTTTCATGTAACCATAATTAAAAACCTATAATAGACACACAAAGGTAAATAGAAAGGAATTAAAGCATTCCACTCCAGAAAAATCATCAGTTCACAAAGGAAGACATCAAGAGAGGAAGAAATGAACAAAATAGTCAGAAAACAATACGATGGCATTAGTAAGTCCTTACCTAACAATGGTTACTTTAAATATAAGTGGACTAATTTCTCCAAACAAAAGGCATAGAGTGACTGAATGGATAAAAAAACAACAAAACAAATAAAGATTTAACTGTATGTTTGCCTACAAAGTTCACTTCAGCTTCAAGGACACAATGTAGGCTCAAACTGAAGGGATAGAAAAAGATATTCAACACAAGTAGAAACCAAAAGAGGCCAAAGGTAGCTTTACTTATATCAGACAAAATAGACTTTAAGACAAAAACTGTAACAAGAGATAAAGAAGGCCATTATATAATGTTAAAGGTGTCAATTCATCAAGAAAATGCAATAATTTATATGCATAGAATATCAGAACAACTAAATATATAAAGTAAATACTAGTGGATCTGAAGGGAGAAAAAGATAACAAAATACAATAATAGGAGGAGAATTCAATATCCCACTTTCGACAATGGATATATCATCCAGAAAGAAAATCAATAAGGTCCATTGGACCTGAATTATATTTTAGACCAAATGAACCTAACATTCAAACACAGAACATCCCATCCAACAGCAACAAAATACACATTATTCTTAAATGTAAATGGTATATTCTTCAGGATAGATGATACGTTCAGTCTCAAAACAAGTCTTAGAAAATTTAAGATTAAAATCATACCAAGAACATTTTTTGAAATGATATGAAACTAGAAATCAAAAATATGGGAAAAACTGGAAAATTCATAAATATATGGAAACTAAATCGCATGCTCCTGAACAGTCAATGACTTAAAGGGAAATCAAAAAATGTTTTGAGACAAATGAAAATGGAAACAATATATCAAAACTTACAAGATGCAGCAAAATGTTCTAAGATGGAAGTTAATAGTGATAAATACCTACATTAAAAAAAAGATAAGCAACCTAATTTTTCATCTCAAGAATTAGAAAAAGAGGAACTAGCCCTAAATTTAGCAGAGCAAAGGAAATGACAAAAGATCAGGCCAGAAATAAAGAACTAAGAACCAGAAAATCAATAGAAAAGATCAACAAAACTAAGAGCTGGCTATTTGAAAAGATAAACACAAAATTGACAAGACTTCAGCTAGACTAAGACAGAAAGGGATAAAAGTCAAATAAATAAAATCAAAAATGATAGAGGAGACCTTACAACTTAATGGTGGAAGGTTGAAAGCTTTTCTTCCAAATCTGGATGAAAACAAGAGTGTCTACTCTCACCACTCATGTTGAACAGAGTACTGGGAGTTCTAGGCTGAGTAATTCAGAAAGAAGAGAAAAGAAAAAAAAAAAGGCATACAAATCTGAAAGGAAGAAGTAAAATTATCTGCATTTGCAAATAACATATCTGATTTGTAGAAAATAGTGAAACTCAAGAAAGCTATTAGAACAAATTAACAAATTTAGTGAAGCTGCAAGATGCAAAATCAACATACAAAAATCAGTTCTTCACATCAGCAATGATCTATACAAACAGGAAATCAAGATAACAATCCCATTAACAATAGCATCTAAAACAATAAAATATTTAGAGATAAATTTAACCAAGGATGTGAAAGATCTGTACAGTGAAACCAGTAAGATACTGATGAAAGAAACTGAAGAAGACACAAATAAATGGAAAAATATTTTATGTTCATGGATTGGAAGAATGCATATTGTTAAAGTGCCCATAGTACCCAAAGTTATACGTAGATTCAATGCCATCACTATCAAAATTCCAATAGCAATTTTTACAGAGATAGAAAAAACAATCCTGAATTTCATATAAAGCTATAAGGCTTTGAAAAGCCAAAGCAACCCTGACGAAGAAGAACAAAGCTGGAGGCATCATACTTCTTGATTTCAAACTATTATACATAGCTATATTAATCAAAATAGTATAATACTGGCATAAAAACAGGCACACAGACCAATGGAACAGCATTGAAAGCCCTGAAATAAACCAACACATATATGGTCAACTAATATTTAACAAGGAAACCAAGAATATTCAAAGTGAAAAGGATAGTCTCTTTATAAATGGTGTTGGGAAATATAGGTATTCATGTGCAGAAGTATGAAACTGACCCCAATCTTAAACCAGTCATAAAAATTAACTCAGAATGGATTAAAGACTTAAATATAAGACCTGAAACCATAAAACCCCTTGAAGAAAACACAGGGAAAAAGTTCCTTGACATTGGACTTGGCAACAATTATTCAGATATGACACCAAAAGACAAAGCAACAAAGGCAAAAATTAAAAAAAAAAGTGGTACTAGATCAAAATAAAGAGCTTCTGCACAACAAAAGAAACAATCAATAAAATGAAAAGGTAACCTGGAATGGGAGAAAAAAATTACAAATCATACATCTGATAAGGAGTTGATACGCAAAATTTGTAAGAAATTCATACAAGAGAAAAAAAAGATTTAAAAATGAGCATTTTTCCAAAGAAGACATACATATAGCCAACAGGTGCATGGAAAGGTGCTCAATATGACTAATAATCAAGGAAATTCAAATCATAATGAGATATCATCTCACACAGTATGAAGTTTCTTTAAAGGAATTAAAGACAGAACTACCATATCATCTAGCAATCCCACTTCTAGTTATATATTCAAAGAAGATGAAATAACTCAAAGGGTGATTACAGCATTACCCCCAATAGCTAAAACATGGAAACACCCTAAAAGTCCATGGATAGGTGAATGGATAAAGGCATTTGTATAATGGAATATTATTCAGCCATAAAAAGAAGGAAATTCTGCCATTTGCAACAACACAGATGGACTTTGAGGGTATTATGCTAGATACAAAAATGTCAGACACAGAAATGGAAATCTTATATGAAAGATCTCATGTATATGTAGAATCTAAAAAGTTAAACTCATAGAAACAGAGAGGAAGTAGCATGATGGTTGCCAGGGGTGGTGTGAAGGGAAGGGGGGGCAGGGGATGAGAAGATGTTAGTCAAAGGGTTAAAAACATCCAGTTATAAGATGAATAAGCTCTAGGTATATAACTTACAGCACAGTGACTATAGTCACAATACTGTGTTATATACTTGAAAGTTGCCAAGAGAGTAGATCTTAAATGTTCTTGTCACACCACACACACATCACAAATGGTAATTGTCTGAGGTAATGGGGGTGTTAATTAACCTTACTGTGAATTAATCTCACTGTGGTAATCATTTTGCAATGTGTATGTGTATCAAATCATCACATTGTGCACCTTAAATTTACAAAATCTTATATATCAGTTATATCTCACTGAAGCTGAAAAAAAAGTTAATGTAGTGCTAACATATTACTGTGATAAAAGTAAGTACACACTCAATTATTTCACTTAGCCTTGGGAGCAAGTGTGCACATGCCCCTCAAGAGCAGAATCCAGGCTTCCCATGGTCCTTCTGTTAGTCCCATACGCCCTCCAACCAGCCAAGGGCGCCTGTCTTCCCTGTGTCAAACCTCAGGGTGAAGATGTCCAGTATGTGGCTTGAACCACTCACTTCCCAGGGAGGATCTCCGCCTGTGTAATCTCCTTTTTCCTCTGAGTCCCCTCCCAAGGGGCACAAGTCCAGACCTGATTGCTTCTTTTCCCCTCCTAATGGACTTTGTCTGGATCTTTCTTACAGGCTTTTTTTATGAGATCTTTTTTTTTGCCAGTTTCCAGTTAGTTTTCAGTAAGAATTATTCCACCAGTAGGTGTATTTTTGATGTGTTCATGGGGAAAATTGTGTTCCACATCCTCCTACTCTGCCATCTTGCCCCCTCCCACTCTATTCACATCAAGTTTAAAAACTTGAAAAGCAGTATTTTATCAAATGTATGAATATCTACAGACATAGAAGTATAAAACCATTCAAGGGAATGATGAATGTTAAATTTGTACTACCGGTTATCTCTGAGGAAGGAGAGAGAGAACATGGTTGAAGAATAGACATAGATTTTTAAAATTATTCTCTATTTTTAACATTATATTTAAAATCTTTCATGATAAAAAAGAAAATTTGGGAGGAAGAAGGTGGTTTCTAACGGGAAAAAAGAAAACAAAAAAGCAATGACAATAAAGAACACCATAAAATCAAAATAATTATCCATAGAATTTCTTTATTTCAGATGTTGTGGTTTTTAAAGAAATGAAACTCTTCAGAGTTATTTTTAACATAATTTTAACTCCTTTTACAGCTGGTGGATGATCAAATTACCTCCCAGTCCCTGCCCCACGGTCTCATTGACTCTGTTCTTGTATGAAAGAATCAATACTGGTTCATGGAAATTTCTGCGAGTCCAAAAAAGCACTGGTGGTCCAGAACTACTGAATTCAACACAAATTTAATCAAACTGGAATTTTCTTTTTGGTCCATGTCATTAGAAGGAAATATACCTTAGGATATCTCTTCATTAAAAAACAGGTTTCATGCAGGTCGATAGCCTGAAGCTTTGGATTGCAGTTCAGTTGGTGATGAGCTGTATAATGTTGAATGACTTAACTTCACTGAGTTTAGGTAGAAATAACAGTTCATAGAGCTGTTATTAAATGACCAGCCTGTGCTCTTCAAGGCTTTGTTTTGTTTTGTTTACATTTAGTGAACGAGTCACCAAAATAAAACACCGCATTGATCTGGCTTTTGCTCAGATGTAAAAATGCACCAAGGAGGACTAATAGCTCTTCCTAATTCACTCCCTTTTAACTTAATCTTTCCCTCTTGCTCTAGCTCAGGTGTAAATTCCCTTGGGTTCTAACAAAGGCTTTGCCTGATTGAACCGCTATTAGTATTTGAGACAACTGATGAAAATGCAAATCCTAAAGTAAGAATTTAAAAACTTGATATTTTACTGAAATAATTTTTAAACCTTGATCTTTGATTGCTTTTTTCAACATGAAGTCTCCACAAATAAATTCAGAAGTGACAACCTAGATTTTCCTCTGGGATGCATTGCATTGGGTGCAAAGTTTTAAATAAGGAATTTATGAGGTCATGAAATTTGTGAACCAATGTCTATACCCCAGCCCCAACAGACTGCACATAAACTCTTCACAGCAACTATGGGATAAGTTTATTCTTGGCCTGAGCCAGCTTCTTGGCTGCCGATGGAGCTGTGGGTATGAACAGGGTTGGAAAATCAAAGGCAGCATCACTGTGCCAGCGGGCCTAGAACTTCTGTGATGAGGACAGGGCAGAGCCTTCCCTCTATTTCCTCTCCATCCTTCATTGATCAATGGCCACGTATTATGCTGTCCCCCACCCACTCTCCTGCATCACCCCCAAATGGTAGTTTTGTCTGTGAAATGAATGAGGGAGGTGTTTCCTATCCTTTCTCTAGAAGAGAAAGAAAGCCTAGAGATGACAATTAGCTATAATATCTCAGAGCTTTACCTTGAGAAAATAAATCAGCGCATTTCCTTTTTGGAAACTAAATGGAGTCAAAACTGAAAAGGAAAACATCTTAGAGGATCAAAAACGAGTCTCTGCACCAAGTCCTGTTGCTCACATGGCACCAGTCAACTTGCAGCTAAAGATGTTGTGGAGCTGACCCAAGGGTATCAGGCAGCTCAAATACACAAGAACAACCTATACCTAGAAGGACAGAGGTCTCTGTCCAAGAGAGAGGGTTTGTGCATTGATCCCTCTTTACTGGATTTTGAGAAAAGGGGTCTGAAAACGAAGGGCTCCTTCTATTTGCAAAGCTGTACAAAATCGTGGGTAACTGATATTTTCCTGAAAAAATAACCATTGAAAAAGACCAAATCCCCCTTACTACAAAGTTGGCGATGGGTCACAGAACTAGGAGAGAAGTAAAATAATAGTAATAGGAGTTCAAAAGCCAAATGCATTGAATTTAATAGTGGGCATGGTGGTGCATGGAGAAAGAAGACATGGGGACCCAGGTAAGGGTAGGTAGGAACCCTTGTAAGTCCTAGCCCTCAGATTGGTTACAGGAAGGTAACATTTTAGGACTGATGAAGAAAGGTAGGAAAGAGGAATTGTGCTTGGGGACAGAGGAGTGGGTATGAAGCAGAGACACAGAGATCTTTACTGAGAAATTAATAAATACCTATCCTGGGGAACAGTTTATTCATTTTTGTCCTTCTCAAAAAAATCAGGCAGTTGTCAAAGATAAGGTGTCAAGCAGATTTCCTATAAATAAAGAGCCTTCCTAATAAATTATATACTCAGTAAAAGGAATTGCATTTTACATGCTATGGCCTTACTTCACAGTTTTACAGATTTCTTTAATCCCAACTATATTTTCTCAGGTTTTATATGAGCTGCTGACACTGGGTACTAGTGGTGGCTGGTAAAATTGTACTTTTTCCAGGGTTTTAAATCTAGAAATGGTAGCTAGAGAGGAAGTAATAGTTCTGCTAAAAGATGGCTATGGCTACAGCTTTCATGATTCCAAGGAAAAATGAATATATCATTAAAATATTCAAAGTTTCCTTTTTTTCATAATTCTTTAGAATGCTCTCATCAAACAATGCGTTATTTCTTCAAGTTTTCAGAAGGAATGAAAGCCAATTACGATCATTTGAAAAATCAGGAGTAACTAGTAAAACGAGCTTGAAGAAGTCCCTTCAACGTACATTAAGCACTTCTTGATTAAAGCCAAAGGTATTGCCTAGAGAGTGTTGAACCTTTTCTAAGATTCTTAAAAAACTTTTGGATGTCATTCCTGAATTCTAAAAAGCTTAATTACGGAGTATGAAACAAAATGTTTTCTAGGTTATAAATACTGAATATGATGCTCCGGTTAGAAGGTATACAAGGAAAATAACAGATCCACAGAGTTAAATTCACTGCACCTGCATGGTGGGCTTAGGAACAGTTTTCCAGCAAAGGCTAAATGTTCACTGGGAAGCAAGGACAAACATGAGCATCTTAGGCTCAGGATCAAGCCAAGGTAGTTTACTGGGTTGTAGACCAACATAAACTGAGGGATCAACTGCCAATCTCAACAGCTTCCACAACAGCTGAGTATTTAAATCAGAACCACCCTCTCCACCGTTTACTATGTGTGAATGTGCCACATTGTTTGTAGATTTTGAGCACTTGCTTCTAGCAGTAGTCCTCCAGGCTGTATTCCCTGGGACAATGGAAGGTCAGCAGAATAAAGTCAAGAGTACAAGTTCAGTTCTGCACTCAACTGATGTGATTTTGAGCAAGTCACTTCCCTTTGCACCTCCCTTTCCCATGTCTGTAAAATAAGAGGATCGTCATTCATGATTCCCAAGTTCCTTCTAATTCTAATATCACATGGCTGAAAATAATGTGTTTCTTACTTGAAATTCTGATAAACATAGTTCCATCTTCCCTAGAAATCAGAGTTTAAAGAGTCTTTGGAAATTAAAACTAGAAAAAACCTGAGAAACAGTCTAACCCAAATCCCTTCATCCTTGTAAAGAAACTGACCACTTGTGTTTGTTGGCTTCACTCCCAGATGCCAGTGAAATATTTGGTTATTTCAAGTAAGTGCAGTAATGGGACTCCCTTTGAATCTGAAAAATGCTGTTTCATGTTCTCTCAGGTAGGAATAATGTCATTTTACTGTCAGAAAAAATACAAATTCAAATTACGGTAGAAATAAGATATCCATCTAAAACTAAGATGGGGTTTTCAGCATCATAAAATTAAATATCCTTGAATAGATTCTGAAGCTGGGACTTGGGAAGAAACCACACAGTATGCCGGCTGTGAGACTTATTTACAGGGCAGTCCTTGGGGCCTGGACTGAGAAGAAACTGAGAAGAAAGGAGGAAGAAACGCCAAGAGTAAAAGCAAGAGTATCTAGACATTTCTGCATGTTTACAGAGAACTCTGGAGCCCAAAACCAGGTGATGGGGAAGACAGAATGAAGAAGCCAATAGGAACAAAGCAGAGAGTGTAAGACCATTACTGGAAAGATCAAAGGGCCCAAGCTTCTTTTTCATTAGGATCTGCTCAGCCCCATGGGTCATGAGCAGATCAGCTTGAAAATTCAAGGTCAAGGTAGGCAAGAAGATGTGGGTACACAACTACCAAAAAGAATCATTCACTTCTTCCTACTATCATGCTTTCAGAAAGTAATTGACATGACTGGCACTGTGGTATTATATTGTCTTGTAAGTCTTTCAGTGTCAGATATCTGTGCACATGCCTCTGTCTCACTTGCTGAAATATTAGCTCTTTGAGGATCGTATTAATTACTGTATCCTCAAAGATAGGGCCTGTTACACACTAGGTGTTTGGTAAATGTTTGTTTCATTCCACAGCTATCAAACACTGTTTAGTTGAAAGTTATTTCATCGAGCATTTTATTATATTATTAATGAAAGCTTTTTTTTTTTCCCCACAGAGTATGTGGGAAATACTCTTGTATACTTTTCTAAGTGTTCATAAATCTTTATAGGAATATTGTTGTGACTTGACGGTTCTGGAGATCTCTGCATACAGAATATAAGGTAATCCAAACTTATCTGCATTTATATTTATTTAAAAGTTGGCTTGAAAATGTTGGGTGTTCAGATAAACAGAAAAACTTTCCATCTTTATTCATTACTAAAATGTTGTGGAATTCATGATTCATTTACCTGTACGGCCTTCTGAATGTTACTTACATGACCACTGAAAGTATACATCAGACTATTATTTCATTTGTAGCCTGAAAATACATCTTTGGAGAATTATGCAGAGAAGAGGCTTGTATTCTGGGTTGACAAATCCTTTCACAATTAAGAATGTGTAGACTTCAGAGAAACTGTTTATCCTGCTCCGCAAGGCCCATTGAATGTTTGTCTCTTTAAAAAAGAAAGATGCAATCTCTGTTTTGTCTGCAGAATCATTCTTCCATTTATCCATTTACTCACCCTTGAAAAATCATTTATTTGGTACTTATTACATGGTAGACATAAAGGAATGAATTAGGCATACAGAAGGAAGCGAGAAAACAATCCACTGATTTCAAGGTGTTTACATTCTAGAGGTTAGGCAGATGGATAAACACATATCATATTTTCCTTGGTATCCTCCACAGTAACCGATACAAGCCTGGGTGCTAATAGGCACCTGGAAATCACTCACTACCTGAATGAATTAATAAATTCAGTTATGAGAGCTGGAAATAATGGACACATAGTTGGTCAATAAGCCACAAAGGGATACAGTTCAAGACCAGAAAAGGCATTGTTTAGATGTGATTTATGTGATTAGGAAATATGGAGCTTGTTTTCTCAAAGAATGGTTTCATCTTTGTGAAGACTCAATCCACGGTGGACATAGTAGTGAATCCCTGTCATTTGAAGTTAACACCAGACAGGCAAGCCAGCAGATCCACTTTCAAGAGGAGTCCTCATATACAAATGTCAGAGCAGAATCCCAGGGGAGTGGAGAGACTGTGGCGTTTACACAGGGAGCCACCGTCCATTCATTTATTGATGTGCTAAGTAAGCATCCCTGTGCTCTCTCCCAGCACCGAAGGCAGCTGAAGTCTGCTGAGCTCCCTGGCCCTAGCACATCGGGTCCCAGTGATACAGCAGAGGGGCTCAAGGCACGAAGAGTTGCCTTTCAACTCTCCAAACTCTCCATCTACCCTGTGTGGACCTTCCCGGGGGTGGCTTCTCTGGTCTGCCCTTTATGTGAGAGTGTAAAAGCAAAGCAGGTGTTGCGGAGGGTAACACCAGTCCCTGGAAAGGCGGTGTGGTCTGCTAATTCTGTAACAGTACCTGCTTTGCAGGGGAAGTGGTGAGACCTTGACAACCTGCTAATATAATGCAGTGCAGGATTCAGGAAGCCCTGCCTTCCCCCACAGTTTCTCCCAACAGAAGAACAGAAAGACCAGGTGACAGCAGAGGCAGAAATCAAGCTGCTGAGCCAGCACGAAAACGAAGCAAAGGGGATTCTCCAGCTTACTTAGGCTTTAAAACATTCCTGGGCTGAATGTAACACCGTCAATCTTTCCATCAGACTCAGTTCTGCACTTCAAGATAAAAGTGGCACTCATAAGTCAGCAGGCACTGGTGTCTGGCAAGAAGCCAGTTAACACTTCCGTGGAACACTGGTTCTAAGCTTTGCCATCCACCCCAGCCCTTCCACTTTCCAACCCGGCTCGGAGATTTAAGGAATTCATAACTGAAGCAACTACAGTTTATTCGGAGGTCACACCATGTTCCTTGGCTTGGTAATGAAGGAGTCATGGAGAGATGCATCATGAAAATTAGCATTTCATTGGAATAAACATACTCCGGATCACCCTTATCCTGTATCACTGTAGCAAAGACTGTAACACTTTCAGGGAACACAATTAGGACTGTGGGACCATGGCGCTCCCTAGAGATGACATATGCCACTGTCCTCAGCAATTTCCAGGTTCCTGAGGCTTCATATTTTAGTGGGTTTTCTGTGACTGGACATGGCTCCATTGCGTGGAACAAATCTGCTTCTAAACATGACAATAATGAGTATGTTTTCTGCCAGATCACTAGAATCCTAGACTCCAAGTGCATTCTTAAATGACTGTATTTTAGAAACAGCCTCTAATCATTTACCTACTCATGGATTTTTTAAGAAATGTGCCAAGGACCCATCTCTGCTTCTATCCCATCCCCTTCATTTGGACAAATATCCTAACTAGTTTTCCTGTGCTAATTTTATTCCTTGTGCACCCTTTTCGACAATACCAAAGGGGATTTTCTAAAACATGAAAATTGCCATGCAAGGACTTGGGTTAGAAAGTTTGAAAGCTCTGGATAATCTGAAATAAAATTACCAAACTCACTCTACTTTCCCGTCATACGGGCTGTCTTGTGATGCTGCAAGTTTTTGTGATTCTCTACCGTTCCACAAGCTCTCCCTCTGCCTGCACACCTTTCCTTCACCATCCTCAGCTAAAATGCCACCTCCCATAGAATCCCCTTAATAGTTCAAAAATTGTGAATGGTACCCATCTGAACACTTCCTTCCATCCTGGAAACTGTACTTTTAGAGGTGCACTGCTTGAGAGGTTAGAGAAATATATCACATGAAAAATAGCTGAAGGAACTGAGGAGATTAAACAGGAAAAAAAATCAAACTCAAAGACAAGAATACTGACAAAGAAATATTATGGGAAGAAGGAGACTATTGAGGAAATTGGTTGAGTGTAGCCCAGAAGTCAGAGCTAGGATCTGTGGGTGGAAGTCGTATGAAGTCAGATTTAACGTAATTTTTGGAAAGTCTTTCTTGAGATTAAAGATTTATAACATGAGAAAAAAAATTCCCCTGTAGAAAACTCAGGGCTCTAAATTTCAGGAAAAGGCTAGATGATGCCCCGGAAGAGATTGCTTCAGGGGTTAGGCGGACAAAAATTCAGCTTTTCTTACAGACATTGACCATCAGAAGATGACTTAGAGAAACAGGACAGCGATGGGGTGGAGAGGAAAACAGTGAACCCACTGGAATCTATAAACTCTTAATAACTTCTTCACGTACAGAGTCACTAATAGAATTAATCACAGCACAGCCACCTTCACAAAAGTCTAGAGGACATTATTTCTTCAGTTTTATAACTACTTAAGAAATGGATATCATTAACAAGATTTCCATGCCCTCTGCTCTCCAGTATTTGTGGGCTATGAAATTTACAAGCAGCATTATTGAGAATATACATGAACATTTGGGCATATGGACACATTCAACAGAGAAATCTTTTTACATAAAGGCATATTTTAATACTGATACATACATGTGTGCATCATTTACCCCCTGGTGTTCAGCATGGCAGTTATATTCATTCCGGCTAGAACATGGTGATGGTTCAAGACTATTGAATGACTACCTTCTAAACAAGTAGTTTGTATACTTCACTGGCGTAATGCCCAGTTTACTGGTGAGATGCACCACCAAGTAATTTGTTATTAATGGTAGGTAAAGTCTGAAATCTGTAAATGATGTAATTTTAGAACATTATAAACCATATTCAAGATTATCCCCCAAATAATGTCACTTTCACCCACTTGCTTTCTTAAAGAGAGAGAGCAGGGTGGAGATTCAGTTAGCACTCAGGAAATTGCATCTAACTTCGGGTACATCCATCCCATTGGAGTACAGGATGCATGTCTTTTGCTAAATTTGTTATGACCAAGGAAGTTGAGAACTCTCTTCTAAACACAGAGTACAAAGTGACACACTGCCTTTTATGCTGCAACTCTTTACATTTGTATGACTTTTGAACCACATGTGATGAACAGGAGCACATGCTGGAACATACTTTTAAGGTAAATCTTTCAGTTCTCAACTTCACAAGAAGGCAGCTAAATATAAGCATTTAATATCTATTGAAAACACAAAAATGATGCATGGACTTTGGAAGAAAACTACGAAGTTCCTATCTTTTTGGAGCACTTGCATGCATCAGTAACTTGGCTATACCTATGAGCTAAAATGTTAGAGTTTCACATGCAATATCAAACGATGGTCAAGTTCCAGTAGGAAATAGAAAGATTACTGGATCTTTGCTGTAGGAATGTTAAGACATGTAATGCCTTCGTTCACTCAGCTGACAAACATACTATGAGTGTTAGTGTTCCTCCGCATAAAAACCAAAAACAAAAACATAAGCACTGCTCTCTGAGAGAGCAAGAGAGCATGGTGCAAGATGATGCTAGGGAGGCAAGTAAGGAGCAGACCTGATAGAATCTCGAAAGCTGTATTACAAATTATCTTTCTCCTAAAACCAACATGAAGACATTGAAGTTTTTAAGCAAGGTTTAACATGATAGATAAAATTTTTATTTCAAAAATATACCCTGGGGGTAGTTAAGAGTAGATGTGGGTTAACTAGTTTAAGAAACTTTTTTCAGCAGTCCAGACAGCAGATATTAGAATAGAGTGACAGAAGTAGAGAAATGTGGATGAACTCAAGGTGTATTTAGGAAATAAGACTGAAAGTTCCTGGACAGGAATCAGTAATGTGGAGGATCCAAGAGAGGGAGGAGTTGAGGATTATTCTTAAATTTCTCGTTTGAACAACCAGCAGGGGAATGCAAATGAAGAACCAGGTTTAGGAGTGAAGATAACGGTTTGAGAAAAGATATACGGAGCTCAGGATGTCCTTAAGACATTCAAGGAGAGATGTAAAATAGTTATTTAAAAATGTTGTGGAGCTCAAAGGAGAGGTCTGAATTGGAGATAAGTATCGAGTTCATCGTTCTATTTTTCTATCTTTGCTCAAATCTCACTCTGTTCTGATTGCTAGAGCTTTACAGTAAGTCTTGACAGCAGATATTGTAAGTGCCTCAACTTTGTTCCCCTTTTTGAAAATCATTTGAATATTCTAGGTCCTTTTCATATTCATATGAATTTTAGAATCACCTCAACGTCTTCAAATAAAGAAAAGCTTTCAGGAATTTTGGTTGGGATTGCATTAATTCTATAGATCATCTTGAAGAAAACTGACATCACAAATGCATCACAAATCGGACAAACACAATTGAATCTTTCAATTCAGTATAATGTTATATTTTGCCATTTATTTAATTCTTCTTTCTTTGAGCAATAATTCATAGTTTTCAACGTAGAGGTCTTGCACATATTTTGTTAAATGTATCCTAAGTATTTCATGTTTTTGATACTACTGTAAGTAGTATTAAAAATTTTCATTTTTGAAAGTTGATTTGCTAGTATATAGAAATAAAACTATTTTTCTATGTTAACTTTGTATCCTGAGATCTTATTTGTTGGAGGAGTTTTTCAGTTTTTGGTAGATTCTTTAAATTCTTTTAAATACATGATCATATTTTTGGGAAAGAAATACAATTTTACTTTTTCTTTCCCTTATATTTGCCTTTTATTTTTCTCTCTTGCCTTCTTTATGTTAGCTACAGTCTCCAGTAAAATTTTGAGTAGGTGTGGTCAGCGAAGACACTGCTGCGTCATTTCTGATTTTAGAAGGTAAGTGCTCAACGTCTTACATTTAAACATGTTATCTCTATGGTTTTCATAGATTTCCTAAGCCTAATGACCTCACAAAGATCGCATCACCGAGATCATCATGTTGGGATTTGGGGCTACAAAATACGGATTTTGGGGTGATATAATACAGTCCACAGCAGTTTGTCTGTTTAACTTCATCCCTGCACCACAAATTCTAGCTGCCTTAGTCTCTCCAAGCTCTTTTTTTTTTTTTCACTCTTCATCTTAGTGAGACCGTTATGCTCTGCTTGAGTTTCCCCTCCCTGCACCACATTCTAGTATCAAACTGGACAATCACATGTGAATCCCAATACTATACTTCCTGTTATGTACTGTCTGAAAACAGTCATTTCATACATTTTTGTTTTGTTTTTATAGTGTTTATAGCAAGAGTTAACACCCAGTTATTTTAATCAGGCAGGAATTAGAAGCTGAAACTATGGATTTCTGAAAGTAGGGAATCAAACTGGTGGAAACAATGAATTGGAGGAATGATGTAGGGTAAAATTTGGGTCGAGTAGAAATCAGAAAGGATGTGAGAATTCATGATTTTGGAGATGGAGCAGTTATTAGAGTGACGCAGGGTCACAATATGAGAGGCTAGCTTCCTCTCCCTCTTTTCTTGACAGCCAAATGGGAAGAAAGTGGAAAAAACATCAGTCAGCTAATTGGGACTACTGTGCATACACGTTTACAAATTCACTTACTAAGCAATGCAGGCAATCAGTCATTTATTACCCAAACATTCTCTGGGTATCAGTCAAGGTTAAGACAAAAATGTATGGAAATTCAGAATTATAAAGTTTACCCTGTGGCTAGGATGAGAGCCTAGGGAACTAATTAATCTTAGGAGAAGACATCATGACTGAGTGAAATAGAACTCTGGAAATGGAGTAAGATGTCCTAGTTAATACAGTTGATAATTTTTAACAGAAATATTCCACATACAAATGCTATACCATATTTATAAACTTTTATGTCCTTAGACAATCATCAGATTACATCCTACTGAGGGAAATAAATCAGTCTATCCATCTATTTTGCTGTCAATGCCTCATAAAATAGTCGGTTTACATCTCAGACATAAGATAAAACAAAAGTCCACGGAGTATTTTCCTTCCAAAAAATGTTCCAGAAAATTACAAGTTATACTCTTTGGAATTGCCTGCCATATTATCAAAGGATCCCAGTCACCCAAGCATAAGCCAGAAAGGTGATATTACTTAGTGAGTCAGACACAATGAATTCCACTTCTGGGTCTGAACCTGCATAGTTCAGTGACTTTGGGCAAACTGCTAACTAGGAGAAAGAAGCAAGATACAGATTCAAGATATATAGAGGGAAAATGGACAGGAATAGTGGCTGACTGACTATATATAGAGAAGAGTCAAAAGTGATTCCTTGTTTCCAAGCTTGAAGGACTTGAGAATAGTTGTACCGTACATAAAGAGAAACAGAAGAAAGAGGTCTTAAGGGAAGTGAGTAACTTCAATTTTGAGAAAAGTGGAATTTGATCTCTAGGTGGAACTCAATGTTAGGCTTCTAAGTCGAATCCTCCAGTGGAAATTAAATGGTTTGACATTAAATATTGGAGCTCAGAAGGGAATCTAGTCATTCATACATTTTATTCAATTCAACCAACAATAGTCAAATATTTATTTTTCCAGTCACTGTGCCAGTTATTGGAGACTCAGAAATAAAAGACAGGATAATATAATCTGCCTTATACACTGTTTGGTTCCTGAGCTCCTTGAGAGTAATCACTAAGTGCCCAGTTATCTGGGCTAAGATAGAGGTAGGGACACAGCGCTCTGGAAACAAGAGGTGAGGAATCAGATTAGGCTTCCAGAGGAATGGAACTAAGTCTTGAAGGAAGAGTAGGGGTTTGCCAGACAGAGAAGATGAGGAAGGCCTTGAGGCATTGGAGACAGGGTTTGTAAAATTATAGAGGCTTTCACCAGCGTAATAGGCACAGGGACCCTTGACAAGTGCATACATAACTTTCAGTAACACCAGATTCCTCACTGTATTCTTATCACACTGCCCGTTTCTTCTTCTGGACCTTTGTTACCTCCTCCCCTGCTCAGCTCCTGAATGACAGCACTCCCTCCCTGGCTGCTTCTCTTCCGTCCACATTCTCTCCCTAAGTGATCACATCTGGGGTTTCACATATCATTGACATATCAGAGATTCTTCTCTGAACTCAGACACTTACAGCCTTTGACATCTCCATGTTACAACACTCTTTCAGAAAAAAACACAAATACAAATGGAAAAAACCCACATACCCTTTTCCCTAACCTGCTCCAAATCCACTGTTTTCTGTAAACAGCAACCTCATCTACTGATTATTCAAACCAAAAGGAGTCACCCATTCTTCCTCTCTTGGCCTTACCTCCTACATCAGATCAGCCAAAAGATACTGTGGTAATTGTATATTCTCTGTCTTCTCTACCACTCCTCAAGTCCTACCTGCCAACATCTGTCACTTGGACAACTGTCACTGCTTCCTAGGCAATTCCCTACTTTCTTGTTCATGTACAGTCATTCTTCTACTCAACTGTGACCTTTGAGAGGGGAGTTTCAGGGGCAGTGGGACAAAAACCAGATAGGAAGGATTTAAAAGTAAGGGGGCAAGATTTTTGTATTCGTTCATTTATTCCTTTATTAATTCATTTAATGTGAACAAAACGTAGGCATTTTCTTTCAGAAAGATGTCAACATACTAGTAGAAAGGGAGAAAAAAATGAACATGCAAGAGGATCATGTATAGAAGTAAAATTCTAGGACACTGACGAGAGGTAGTACGGACACTGCAGCGGTTAGGGAGATGGGATCCAGAACTAGAAGCTTTTTGCTCATATATGAGCAACATGACATTGGGCAAATCGTTAAACTTGCAGAGCCTCAATTTTCTTATAAGTAAAATGGAGGTGGCGGATGGTGGTTGTGGGGAGTAAATGAGCGACACGCAAAAAGGGCTGAAAGCAGAGTTTGGCACAGAGAAAACACCCATTAAATTTCTGACATTAAAAAAAAAAAGGTAATTGATGGATATCCAAAAATGTGAAAAGACAGTATAGTCTGCTTTGTAAAGGAAAAATCATGATCATCTGTAACGAGTAAAATGGAGGTCTTGTATATTAAATAATTGTAATAACATCAGCTACCCTGTAATGATTGTTTACTGTGTGTAAGGCATAATGTTAAGTATCTTACATAATTTATGTTATCTTTCCAGTAACCCTGTGAGGTCAATACCAACGTTATCCGCCACTTACAGACTATGATATGAAGGTTTAAGGAGATGAAATAACTCACCCAAGATCACCCAGATAGTACGTCAAGATTTGAATGTAAGTTTACCAAATTCTGTCCTCTAAACAGCTGTACCATATTGCATGTCGATTCCCTGCTCTGCAAATTTGAAAAGGAACATCCCAAATGGGTATTAAAATCACCACCCTTTCAATACAATCAGAAGAGAATGAAGTGACTTTATATTGCATACATTGATACTCTCCCTTTATTGAAACACACTTCCTACAACTAATGAAGCAAAAACAACCAAACCGTCCTTCAGAATTCCTTTGTGATCAGAGTTAGCCTTCCACAGGGTAGAAATCGAATTTCCACAGAGAGGACAAAAAGCATCCGTCATCCTGAACCGTGACGATGCTGGTGGCTGACAGAGAAACCTGCCCAAGGACAATGATCCCAAGCAGATGGCAATAAAGTTAATTTAACATTTTTATAGGAAATTTTAAAATCAAAAATATGCTTTCAGAATTCTCTTTTATCCCTAAGGCATGTTCTAAATATTTGCTCTTTGGGCTTCTGTAATAGGACTACCATGTCTGGACCCACAATACACAAAAATAACCCTAGACTGACCTGGAAGGTCGGGGCCTAGTGAGTGATAAATCTGTTAGCCCCAATTTGGAGAGCAAAGTATTTTCTAGAGGTCACAGCACTAGCCATTCACACAGGCCTTACAAATGCTTTCAGAGGTGCCCCCTAGTAAAATTGTGACCAGTACTTTGATCTCAGGGGTCTCTTTCTTTTTGTAACATGTCCGAATACCTGGGATTAGAAGGCAGGCAGAAGTCAGAGTGAAATTAAACAAACAGTAGAGAGTGACCAGCCAGGGTGGCTTCTAGTACTGAGGTCATGTGTTTGCCTTCCTACTTGCAAATCAAGGTGAAAAGTGCACCCTGAGCTCCGGCCAAATATGGTTTATAAACACACATGAAAGAAGGGCTAGCTCTCTTGCCTGAGACTAATGGGGACCCCAAAAATCAATAGCTGATTTGGGACAACAAGACTAAGTCAACATTGGACCAAAAGATATTGGCTGTATCCAACTCGCCCTTAATCTCAGGTAAACTTGTAGTAAATTCAACATTACTCATTTCCCTGGCTGCACTTCTCCCCGACTCGGAAGGAGAGCTGATGTAAGAGGCACACACAAAAGCCACCACTTGTTTCTTCTAATCAGATCCCTTTCTTCTCCGACTCATGACAGATTGCTGTTTGCACACCTTTTTTTGGTCCTAAGTTTAGTTCGGTCAGCAAGAGCTCTTCGCAGAGAGAGAAAGCAGCTGATGGACCCCCCACTGTTCCGCCCGTTCTGGCATCCGAGTGCAATCAGAGAACCATCAGGAGCACGGTCCTCCGTAAGGGAAAGGCCGCTAACGGTGAACTTGTAACGTGGAAGGTTTCTTTCACCCATCATTAGGAGACATGCAAGGCAAAGTTAATGAGTATTAGGAGTGATGCTGTCACCGGATTTCTTAAAGACTTTAAACTGCATCACAGATTCAAGACCCTCACATCAAAGGCTTTTACGGCTTAGGGGTGGGATGGGACTAAGTCCCACGGCCTGTGGTCTCCACTCCTGAATTTACAAGATGTAAGAGTCCCAGACCAACCTCTCCGATATAAATCTATTCAGAATATTTTGGCTTAGAAGTCAACTTGCACAGAGATTTTTCCAAAACAACCCAAGGGAAAAGGGAGTGAGATTCGCAGGCATGTGCACTATTACCATCCACATTTTGCAGATGAGGAGACTACCTGAGATGACAGGATGAATACAAGGTGAATCTGGCACGCACGCCCAGGGAGCCTGACTCCAGGGTGGGTGTGCTTAGCCACCGAGCTCTGCTGCTACGTGACCTTAGTGTGCATGTTAACGTCTGAACCTTGGCTCTCTCATTCAATAAAAGGCGTATTTTTAATACACATCTAACAGTGTTGTGATGAGTGGTCAACAGAAATGTATGTCAGATACTTAGTAATGGCTGGGAACCCAGAGATCAAAAAAGGCCAACACTTTTCTATTGTTTTCTTTGATAAAGAAACTGAAAATACACACAGCGCTGATTCTCTGGGCTACTTCTTGGCACTGCTCATTGCTTCATATATTTTTCCTTCTAGGTTTTTTGGTCAAAATGAGTCTTATTTTAAATTTATATTTTTGCTGACAGTCTTTTATCTCAGATTTGGGCTATACCCTTTGAAAACAAATATCCATGCCAAGGCCTCCTCATCAGGAAAGGGGTTCATCTCTCCTCTCTCTGTCTAAAGGCTTCAGCTTTTTCACTTAGCTGAGAATATAGCTCTTAGAGCTTTGGTAAATAATAAAGAGCTAGCAGCCCAAAGGGCACCTGGAATGACTGCTTCCTGGACCGGTACTGCATCCATAGTGATGCGTGGAGGAAACACTGAGCGTGCTCAGTGCGAATGAAGAGAGTTCAGAGTTAGAGATTTGGAGTCTCAACCCTCCCCTTGTCTTAAAGTTTGGGCAAATTGTGCCCGAAGAGGAATAAACTTGCCCAAGGTCCACAATATAGCAGTGGACAGCCTCCTGTATGTGGTAGTGTCCAGGTGCCGGGGAAACCTCCCTTCATCCTCATATGAAAAATATTAAAATATTCATACATGGAGTGCTTGTTGTTTTCAGGCAATTGACTAGGTCTACACATTCGTCAAGGCGCACATGTTTTGGCCTGGTGCTGAATGGCTGATTATTAAAATCAATATTTGGCTGGAAGCCAAGGCAGGGATTGAGTATCACTATTCATAGACTGTACTTTTGAGATACAAGAATAAATCTGAGGTCTTATCAAAAAGTAAATATTATTGCAACTTTATCTTCACCATTTCATACTCAAATTTTAAAAGATTGATAAAGTGTAGGAAAAATCATTTCTTAGCGCTATCGGTTGCCGATTACTCTGGTGTTCACCGTACTGTACAACTGCAACAATAAAGAGATGCTCATTTTCAGCCAAGGTCATCAGAGGAGCAAGATAGTTTGTGGTCTGCTTTGCCAATATGAGGCACTACTGAAGTTCATGTTACTCCCAAGTTATCGAGCTTCCCTTCCCCTCCAATTGTAACTGACTGAAGTCAATATCCATCTCCTTCCTCTTCATCTTCCCTGAAGATATGGTCCCTAAAGTCATCTCATAAGCTAAAGGCTTTACTTAAAGAAGAAGCTTTCAAGATGAAGGATGCTTGAAGACTATTTTCAGAAGCAGGACTGAAGTTGATGGTCTTACCCATCACCATGTGGACTTAAAAAAATCTTATTTAATCCAACAACGCTTTGTGCAGATATCACATCTCTGTTTTACCATGAAGAAATTAAGCGTTAGGAAACTTAAATGACTTATCTAAGTTGGTGATTAAATAGGATTTTGGCCCAAGCAGTTTCAGAGCTGTACACAGTGCTACACAACAGACAGCAGTTGTGTACTCAATGCCTGCCGTGTGTCTGAACTGACATATACATAATTCATTAATTCTTACACAAAAAATTGAAGTAGCCATTCTTATGCCTACTTTACAGATGGCCTGGGGCCTAACCTAATTTCTTAGGATTTGAACCCAGCTGTCTAATTCTTCAGTAAACACTGCTACCTACTGTACTACCCTGTATCTAACCACTTTTTCCACCCTCTGAAGATTCTTTCAACAATATTCTATGACTATAATTGAGCTCTGACCATATGCCAGGCACTGATTAAGTTTAAAGACTAGCATTTCCCCCCAAAAAGCATGAACGCTTATTCCACATGGAGAATTAGATGTGCACGGTCACTTGGGAAAAAGAATACCCAGGAACACAGCACGCTTTCAGCAAATTAGAGAAAACAGTAGATTTGGATGCAGCATAAGAAAACAAAAGAAAAGTTGGCATGGAACCAACTGCCCTGTTCCTTGCCATTTTGCCCAGGGTTTGTCCAATAAGAGGGGTATTAGGTTAGAAGACAGGTCAGCTTCATAGCAGTCCCTTGCAGCAAGCCAACCTCTCTTTCTCTTGACCTCCCACCCCAGGCTCTTCCCCTGGGAGAGGGCAGGAGGCACCAGTGCAACCCAACTTTGCTGCCTGGAATAAGGTGGAGCTAATTCCTTCCCTGGGACATTTGCTTTTACTGAAATATTTTCTCCCATTTCCAGTTAGCCCATTTTCCATTATGTGAATCCATCTGACAGTTTAAACAGAACTATTACATTTTTTTCCCCTAAAGTGTGTGTTAAATGCAACATTTAATATAATGAGCCCAAGGTGAGGAAAGTTCACCGTAAAGATGAATATTCCTCTTTAAAAAAAAATTAGACCCAGTTAATAGCTAGATGGTATAAACTTACAAACAATGAAAGGGGAAGCAGGTTTTTTTCCTTTTTCTTTTAAATTAAACCACAAGGTCTATTGGTTTGTTTTAAAGCCTGCATACTGATATATTTCATACATCATGGCTATTTTCTTAAAGGAAAAATATAAAACTATTTTATTAACCACTATTCCCTCATATTTACTGTAAGGTAAACAGCCGCCCTAGGTAACAGCACTTTTTCTCCTAAATTACTGCTTCCCCCTGCTCCCTGGAGACGTAACTAACGCCAGTTTGACAAAGATTGATCCTCAGTGGAGAGTGAGGAAGGCGGGCTTCTCACAATGCACTCCGCACTTTGCGGTCCTCAGCGGTTGAGTTCCAAATCCTACCCAAACCTCTCAAGGTTCAGACTCTCTCGCTTTTCCCAGCAAAATCAAAACTTGTTTCTTAGGAAGGTCCTAGCTAACATTGCTTATTAAGATGAGTTCTCGAATATTGCCTTTCCCTTAGCTAACAGCAGGCTGAGGATTTAAGACAAAATGAATCAGAAACATATGGCATGCATTTCTCTTAATAATGCTCTGGGTTTTTTATAATTAAAGGAGAACAGTGCTACAGGCAAAGTATGCTTTGAGAAGCTATTGAAAGGCAAAGGTTGAGTGGGATTGAGGAAGATCCATGAATGTGAAAGAAAAGGCCCACTTGGCCTTGACATTTGCACCAAGTCCATCATGGAAATTGCTTAAGAGACTATTCCATTTGCGCCCTTTCTCCGTATTTATTTCATTTTCTTTTTCATCGTCTACTTCCTTTGATCCCCCACCCCCATACACACCACTCCTGGCCCCTTTACCAAGATCTTCCTACTTATTAAAGTTAATATACTACTTGTTTAGAAGCCTCTATATGCTAAGATCTACATGAAATGAAGGTAGATGCTCAATAATTAAGTGTGTGACCAAGTTCTAGTCCTGAGGTTACATTTAATTAACCTAACCATGAAGCGATCTTAGTATCAATCTCATTGAAAATCCATGGGGGCTTGATATTGGCTTATAAGGGTTCTCATCATCTGTCTGTCTGTGTGTTCAGTGTATTTTTCTGTGAGAGACAGAGAAGAGGATCCAACACAGCTGGGTTACAACCTGTCAATTAACAGTCTGCCTTGGAGAAGTCCCTCCATTTTCTTGAATCTCAGGTTTTTAGATCCACAAACTGGAAATGATAATAATGCTACATTAGAGGTCTGTGGTAAGAAGGAAATAAGATACTGGCTTAAAAATTGTTTTGGAAGTTGTGTTCAAATTAATTTTGAATACATGATCTTTACCACCACAGGCCTTTAAGTATTTAAAAAGGCTGTCTCAGACATGTTCTGTATTTTACTGTCATTAGGTTGCCCCTAGATTCTCTATACCATTTTTGAACATTATTTTTCCTCAGACAGAGAGAAACTGGATAGACCAAGTGTCCAGTTGGTGTACTTGTAGCCCAAATTCCCAAGCAGAATTCCTTTAAGAATTCCACCTTCTTCGAATGTTGGCCCTTCCGAGTCTGTAAACTGTCCAGCCGGTTTTCAGAGAGAGTCAAATAAAGTGATCCTATTCTAAAATTATTATCTAAACCAGAATTGTACAACTCTACTCTCATTTTTCTAGTCTGTCATCTTATGTTTTGGAATCGAACTGAAATCTCCTTCTAGAAAGGACTCAATATTTCATTTGCCAAGGGTCTTCCAAGTGTCCTGCCCAGAACTAGGCCACCCCCTATATGCCATCTCGTTTAATTTTATCTCCACCGGCCATATGTTAAACCAGGATTTTGAGGGGGTCATGGAGCCCTGCTTGGTTATAAAACCAGGAATAAATCAAGCATTACATTGATTAGGAAGCAAGGGCCACCTGGCTGGCCACTCGGCCCAGCTGCTGGAGCTGTCCATCAAAGTGATGCTCTTCCTCCTCGCACAGCCACGTGGGCAGCTTCTGGTCTGCACTCCAGGAGTGCCTGGCTTTGGATAGGGTTAAGCCTTCTGAGACGTAAGCCCATTTCAATGATTTTAGGGCAAGAGAAGCAAATAGGATGCAGAGACAAGGAAGGGGAGTGCTCCTTTGAGAAGAGGTGCAGCACAGTGCAGTGCAGTGAACTCTGGAGCAGGCGCTGGCTGAGATTCAAATCTTGGCCCCCATCCTTCCATGTAGTAAGCTAAGTGACCTTGCCCAAGTCACTATTCTGGGATTCATTTCCTCATCTGTAAAATGTGGATGATCATTCCAGCCCTCCCCACCTTACATGGAAATGGTGGAAGTTAAATAACATTTAAAAAAAAAAGAAAACTGAGGAACTGCTTATGTGCAGTGCTGAGAATCACAAAGACGTTATCACCTACCATCTGTGATGTACTGGGGGTACAGCCACTGTTCTCCTTCCTAGGGTGGTGGAGGAGAGGCATCTGGAGAGAAAACTGCACAGGCTTTCCCTATTTGATTTTTTCTAGAACATGACTGAGAGCCCCAGGCCCTGGGCCCTGGTGGCCTTGCTTGACTCTGCCCAGGGCCTCTGTCTCTG
This sequence comes from Vicugna pacos, assembly GCF_048564905.1. NCBI lineage: Eukaryota > Metazoa > Chordata > Mammalia > Artiodactyla > Camelidae > Vicugna > Vicugna pacos. The sequence continues at coordinate 49,081,521 of NC_133001.1, forward strand.
GCCTCTGCTGAGCATGTTGCTGAGCAAGAGGCTGACGGTCCCTCAGAAACTTCTCTCCAAGGAGCAACAGGGCATCGTCTCCTCTCCCAGCCTGGCTAGATCCTCATGGGAACAGGACTCAGCAGATGGACAGAGCAATCAGCCAGAGGCAACAGGAATCTGGAGGAATGGAAATGAAATGCAGCCAGGTGTAGTCAAGGCCGTGATCAAAGGCGTCCCATGAGAAGAAACATGGCTCACTGAAGACAGGGACTGTGGGAAAGCTTTTCCCTGCATGTTGTATTAACCAACGCTGTTTTATGCAACTTACAATCACGGAAGATTTACTCTAACCATGTTTAGACCATCCAGGATATGATTCCAGATGGGATACTGTGGACAAGCGGAGGAGAGGGGCAGGGTGCGAAGAGAAGGAAGGAGAGGAGACAGTAAATTTGAGAGCGAGAGAAACAAGACAAAAGGGGAGAGAGAGGGCATCTGATCCCTAGTAGGATGAAGTCACACTTTTTGTACAGAACCAACTTTAAGCTCTCCCCATCATTCATAGAAAACAAAATGTGGTAGCACAACCCATTTATTCATCCAATTTCCCTTTCTCCCAACCTCCTTGAAGTTAAGGAACCCTGAGTTCAACCATATCTCTATGACCTCAATCTATACTCCTCTGAAAAGCAATGTAGAAAAGAAAAAAAGCATGTGTGCATATGTGAGTGTGTGTGTGTGGGGGGGTGGGGTTGGGGCAGAGCTGCTCCCTTCCCAGGGTCCGGACGCATTTTGCTACAGGAGCCTTTCTAGTAGGATGGCTGAGACAGCAAGCCCAGCTCAGGTTTCATGAGACTTTATCCTGTCTGAGGGCTGGTCGCAGAGCAAAGTCGGGTGTATTTCAGAGGTTGATTAAAGCTCTCACAAATGCCAGTTTACATCATTTCAGTGACTATTAATTTAAAGAAAATATTTGCCTGGAAGAAAAAGAAAAACATTGCAAACCATTCCTGTTTTATCACCAAGGGGTCCTATTCTCAGACAATCCTTTTCTTCACCATGAAGTGGGCAAGTCTGACCTGGGCAAAGTGATCAAGGTGGAGCAATTAGAGGAACACGGGCCAGATTCTTCCAATTAGGTGACTGTGCACAGACCTCTGCCATGGTGATGGCAAAAAAACTACTGTTCAGTCCCCCATTCCCACTGCTCAAGTGATAAATGACCCCCAGCCTGCTCTCCCCAGAGCCGAGCGAGGCCGGTCTCTGGACAAAGGCCAGGGAAAACAGAACAAGATTTATAAGAGCCAAAGGCAGAGTGAAGAAGAGCCGCAGGGCATGGGGGGAAAGGCCCAAGGAGAAAATGTAGCATGTTTGAGTAGCTGCACGTTACTTTATGATGACAGGATGGAGGCAGGAGGGGCAGAGGGGGGTGGTGGAGGGTAAGTGGCCACAGTCAAATCGCCAGTGTCTGGGCCGGCTGGGGACTTCTCTGCAGTTGGCCCAGCTCTTTGGAAAGTGGGAACACTGGCCCTGAAAATCCTGGTCTGGTTCCTTCATTCACTCCAGCTCCTTCTAAACAGACATCATTCAAGGAATGTCTTTAAAACTAAGGAGACAAATGGAGACAGAGAAACAGCGGTCATGTGCTGCTAGATTAAAAGGCATGATGGTACAATTAAAGATATTTACCAGAGAAATTTGAACCCCATTACACGCCGGTGTACAGTATGCGAGGAAGAGCTGTTTTATATCATCAAAGACAAAAACCAGGTCTATAGGTAAGCTTTAAGAACAATAAACATCCTGAATTCAAGAATAAGTCTGTCAAATGAAGGGATATTGATTTTGGAACAAGGAATATTATGTCAAACAACATTAGTTTAATTGATCTGAATTTAGTTTAAGTACTAAAAGCATTTATATACAAACAGCAAATGAAAATTAACTGCAGCTGAAGCCCCGCTGCTCGTTCTCAGGGGTTTCGCATAGACCAGGACCTGGCACCCAACAGGCCTGCTTGGAGTCGTGAGCACAGGGGATGGAGCTGGGGTTTCTTCCCTGCATGACAACTGGGGAGGCAATGTGCTTTCTCTCAGAGGTAGGAACATTTAACACCGGCCTTTGACTTCTCAAAATACACAAATGCCGTTTCTTGCTCCAAAGGAATTCATGAGAGGACATGGGGCAAGGCCAGGAGCAAGGAGTCGAGTGGGTACTCAAGTAAGTGAATGAGAGTAGCCCCGGCAATGCCTCTGACCACTTGGCTTGGCCCTGTCGGAAAGGATGCCTAACAAGGCTGCCTGTTCTCCACACAGAGTGGCCCCTTTCAGCAGCTGCCAGGCCCTGGGAGCCCCAGGTAGAGGCTCCAGGAAAGCACCTGGGCGCCCAGCCCGGGCAGGTCAGGTTCTCAATCAACAGCACCAGCTTCAGTCCCCCACGGTGATGAAATGGAGAGAGCCTGCAAAAGTGTCCAAACCCATTTCCTGCCTTGTTCTCTTGTTTCTTTTGAAAGAGATCACGAATCAATCACTTTTTCTTTTTTAACCCCCAACCCATAGCCGTCCCATAGAACTCACTCCGAAGTGTATAAATAGACAGAGCTGGACGGCGGTAAAGCCAGGGCAGAGAGGCACACTTTCTCTTTAGTTATGCAAGTTTTGTGTGCAAGAATAATTGTGATTCCCCCCAAGGATCGTTCAAGGGAATTCCAGAGGGAGCCTTCAGAGGTCCACCGGTCCTGGTTATCACCCCAAGTCCACTCTCGGAGGCTCCCCGTGAAGGAGTGAGGGTGTGATCTGCTCAGTTCTGTGTCAGACTCATTACTTAAGATCTGGTCAGCTCAGGAGCCAACCACGTTTCCACTTTGTTTTCAGAAGGCCTGACAAAGGCCCCAGGATGTTGTTTTGTTTACATCTTGCCACCTGTGTCCTCTCCCCCTGAAAGCCGAATCTCCACTCCCAGATCAAAGGGCACTTAAGTGGAGCTGGAAGAACCATCTCTCCACCTCCAGCCCTCAGGTCTCGCTCTCACTCTCACTCCAGAGTGCCGCACGTTGTCAGATTTATAGCCTCCTGTGTGAACACAGCCACAAAAACCAACAAAAACAGCCCCACACCATGGTTTTTCTATCCATTCAGACCGCTTGCCACACACGTGAGGTTTATCGTCAGGGTTTTAGCTGCGAAGGAACCATTATATGAGCTCTCAAGATGCCATTTATCCTATCTGTCTCGATTTCTCCTTGTTGAAACATTTTTCTATTCCAAACATTTGACCCTTTTTCTATCAAAATATTTTTCCCCTTTGATAGTCCTAGCCAGCAGAGTCAGTGGAGGAGCAGAGTGACTGAGGACCAGGAGAACTCGGTTCTAGAATGACAGATGTAACTTGCTGAGGACAATGCAACTAGAAAGAGACCTTGCGTGATGGAACACTCTGGGAACAGTCACTCTGTAAAGGTACTATGTAGTCGTGTCTCACAGACTCCAAAGAACTAATGTTCCTGGGCTACTGTTCATATTATATTTGTTCAGCAAGTGTGCATTGAACTCCATGATGCACCAGGCCTTCTGAAAAGCATCCATGAAGATGTGCACACTAGTCCGGCCTTAGTCCAGATGAACAGATGATCCTAGCGCAGCCTGGCTCAGATCTGCAGAAACAGAGGTACAAACCAGCCCCTAGAAGAAGCTTGAAGACAGAGGCAGTTGCTCTCCCAAGAAAGAAGTGTGCTATAGTCTGAATGCTTCTGTCCCCTAAATTCATATGCTGAAATCCTACCCCCTCAGGTGACAGTATTAGGAGATGGGGGTCTCTGGAAGGTGATTAGGTCATGAGGCAGAGCTCTCTTGATGGGATTAGTAATCTTATAAAAGAGGTTTCAGAGCGATCCCTCACCCCTCTCACCACATGAGGACACAGCAAGAAATTGGTTATCTGCAACCCAGAAGAGGGCCTCCACCAGAACCCGGAGACTGCTATCCGGATCTTGGGTCTCCAGCCTCCAGAATAGCAACCTGAACTACAACAGGGAACCTGCAAGGAGAGTGCAAAGTCCGGAGCCTCCCAGCTGGGGCAGGTGGGGGGGGGGGGCGGGGGTGGCAGTCCATGAAGAGAGAACTGCAAGGTCAAAAGCACAGAGTGGGCAGCTGATGTCTGCACGATGCTGCCGGGTCCAGGGTGACTGCAGCCAGGGGCAAGAGTCCTGGACCAGAGCACTCAGGGCCTCCTGGCTTCTTTATTGCTTTCCTTTCCCCTTGAGGAGCTGTGACGGACTGAGAGGCAGATGCTCTTTGGTCTGAGGCACTCCCCTCCATTTCTTAGACACGGGACCTTGGACAAGTCACTCAACCTTTCTAGACCCCCCTATTCCCTTGAAATATGCAGAAGGTAACAGTTACCTCCTCAGACCTGGAGGTGGGGCTTACACAGAGAGAACATGTAGGAAAGCCCTTACACATAGTACCCAGCTAGGCTTACAGGGCATTCAGCCATATGACCCAGAGGGGCCCACATATCGAAATGAAAGGAGAAGGTCAGGCTTTTTCTGGCCTGAATTTAGGGGAAAAAACTCCCAGTGGTTCTCTACATATGATGCTGAGCAAGTCATATCATCTCCCCATAAAATAGGAGTGGAAAGGCCAGGGTGGATTTCTAAGGTCTCTTCCGGTTTAGATTTCCAAGGACAGAGTTGAAAGCTCATTGGGCAAAATCATCGGATTCCTGAAGACCTTGTTTAAATCCACCTCCTGGAGTGTAACTGTTATATGTCTCAATATTACAAATTATGAAATACGAAATAAATACATGCACATATACATAAACACATGTGAGTATATATAGACGTGCATGTGTATATGTAACTCAATTGTTCCAACCAGGGACATCAGTCCAATGCCTGGAGTTTCTCTTTTTCTTTCAGGATTCAACATTTGGCTCAGTTCCAGTGTGTTCCCAAGTTTCTGAGTCTTGTTCCCACAAAGATCTGTCTTCTCTCTCTGGTTAAAAGAAATGCATGCTGGGCATTCTGCCAAGCACTTGGGGCGCTTGTAGCATTCTGCTCTGACCCCTGGGGTGTACCCCTTTCCTGTGTCACTGGTTGCGGGGGGTAGGGGGGGAGCCTGCCATGACCCTGCTAGAGCTAGGCATTGAATTCTGAAGCATGAAAGGTTTACCCAGGCCCAAGACTGGACTCACCAGATCTGTGAGTCAAGAATCCCAGTCAACTCTAGCCCGAGGCACCAGTGCCTTGTGGAGTGACCCTAGGAAGAGAGAGGTCCGCTTACTTTTCCACAGCCTCCATCACTAATGCTGTCTCTCACATTGAAATAGCCCTTCAGCATTTACAAAATACAGTTACAGCCTTGACCTGATGTGAGTCAAACCAGGCCATTAGCATCCAAACAAGAACTCCTCTTATAATGCACATGCATATGAAATCCTAGGGGTCACCTTTTGAGGAAGTGCCCTCTCACCGATCTTTAGTTATCCCAGAAGGGCCCAGATATACCCTGCCTGGGGATAGGGTATTCTGAAGCCCAAAGGAGAGAAGGAATAAAGGTTGGCTTTTGGCAAAATGGGGAAAAAAAAAAAAAGAACCTCTAAAAGATGAAGAGACTCCACCCTCCCCTTTCATGGCCTGCCCTCCTCAAAGCATCATTTCTATTTCTCTCACAGCCTTCCTCTTCCTCCTGGAAACAACTGCTTTCAGAACAAAATTTACTAGCAGCCTCTGAAGGCCCTTAAAACACTGACATTTTATGGTTCTATTTGAATTTCATCCAATTTCTTTTCATGAGATGAAGCCTTGGTATTAAGGAGTTTCAGAAATGTTGGGGTCATTTGGGAGGAAAGGTAGGGGTTTCCCTACCTAAGCAGATTTTATGGTGGATGTCTTCATGCAAACAGGCAGCATCATGGCGCCTGACCAGGGAGCCTGACAAGGTCACCTCATATATAACAGAAGGATGCCCAGGCGGAGGACCCAAGGAGATGAGGCTGCTTCTGAAAAAAAACAGCTCTTCTACTGATGCAATTTAGTGCAGCGAAACAGATACTACTGTGAACCCAAGGGCAGGAGTGATAAAGAGCCACATTCTATACCTCCCGGATTTAAGGAGTCCATTGTCTACTAGTGGAAATATGAACGCAAACAGATAATTTCAGTAAAATATTCTAAGTGGTAGAACAGATGTAAGCAAAGGTACTGTGAGAGCACAGAGAAGGGACATTTAGCCAATCTAGGAATTCAGAAAATATTTCTTGCCAGGAATGAAATCTGTTCATGTTGCATTTTAAGGATGCTTTTTGTTTTTTATAGCCTGTTCCTGGCCTTTCTCTCACAATATCATCACTCCATCCCTGTGAGGGAGGCAGGGAAAGAAGCATTATCTCGACTGACAGATGAGGACACCAGGGCGCAGGAAAAATACACAAAGTTGCAAAGCCTGTTGGTGGCAGAGAATGAGCAAACCTACGTTGTCTTTATGCACTTAAAGTCAATTAGATAGGGACTGAATGGAATAATGCTGAGATTTCTAGATTATTTGGAGAATAGAGAAAGGAAACAAGAGGAAGGTGGGATAAAGTTTTTGATAGTCTTATATGTTACAGCCGTATTTGATTTGCTTCAACCAAAGCTATCTGTCGTCTGTAGAAATGTACATTTGGTCACTCAGAAGCCCTATCCCTGGGAGGGGGTGGGTGGGGAATGGGTGAATGAGGTCAAAAGGTAAAACAAAAACAAAAACACATAATACCATTTACAAGTATTCCAAAGAAAGTGAAGTACTTGTCTATTAAACTTGGACAGGATCTCTACACCAAAAATCACTAAATGCTCAGGAAAAAAATATCAAAGACCTAGATAGATGTAGAGACATGCTAAGTTGATGGACTGGAAGATTCAACGTAGTAAAGATGTCAGTTCTTCCCAAATTGGTTTATAGGTTTAATGTAATTCCTATCAAAATCCCACAATTTTTTTTTGTAGATATAGACAGACTTATTCTATAATACAGGTAGGGGAAAAAATCTGTAAACTGTGTGTTTATGCCTATCAGGTTTAATGCTAGCTTAACAAAACCAACATTAGAGGCATTCTACAAAATAAATGGCTTATAATCTTCAAAAGAATCAATATCATGTTAGTTAAGGAAAGGTTGAAGAAAAAGTCTACATTGAATAACACTAAAATCAATGTGTAGTTCTGTACAGTATCCTTTTTCTAAAAGGAATGAATTTGGCTTCTTAGTGAAACTTAAATATATTTATAATAACATGTTTAGAGAAGAATGGCGCACCATGTCAGCAACTTAATCTCAGATGATTAAAAAAGTTCTTTCTCTGGTCTTTGAAACTTATGGATCAGTTTGATCATAATTTAGATACATGTATAGGTTTATTCAGAGCAATATTACTAATAATTGCAAAACATTAAAATCAACTTACACATCTTATAGGAGACTGGTTGAACCATGGCACGTCATAGAATGCTGTCTTACACAACTGTAAGAAAAACTGGGGAAGATTTCTATGCAATGATACAGCACAATTTTTTAAAAAATCAGAAAAAAAATGAAGTTACAAAGAATATCTATAGCATTCTATCTTTCAAATAAGGAAGAAAGGGAAGTAATAAAATATACACATATTTGTTAATTTGTACAAAAAGAAATACAGAAAATTTCAACCACAAATGAGTGAAATTAACTCCCTGTAGAGGGTAGACAGAAATGAGATAGAAGGGAAGAATGAAAAAGGAGTAGAAGGGATGAAGAGAAAGTGATACTCACCTGAGCTTATCATTTGTATGCTTGGGACTCTTAGAACCACTGTAATGTTTAGCCTGCCTCTCCCCCAAATAAATGAATAATTACAATCAAGTGAGATAAATGTATATGGGGGAAAGGTAATTCAAGATAGAATCAAAATAGCAATAAATAGACATAGTTATATTGTAAAGAAATAATCACAGTGAAGAGCGTGAGGAAGAAATAACTAACATGTAACAGAAATTCTGCACTATTTTGGTTATATAATATGAAGTTAAAGATGGGGAGAAAGAACTGTTCACACATTTACTTTGCTTTCCACAGAGGTATAGGTTAGCAACTCTAACCGACTTTATGTATATACGATAATTGAAAAATAAGTGAATATATTAAGGAAAAATAAACTAACAGAAGGAGAAAGCAAAAAAAAAAAACTTAATCAAAAAGAATAAAACAGCTAGGAATAAACTTAATGGAGGAGGTGAAGGATGTATACTCCTAAAACTATAAAACATTGATGAGGGAAACTGAAGATGATAGAAAGAAATAGATATTTCATGTTCTTGAATTGGATGAATTAATATTGTTAAAATGTCTATACTACCAAAAGGAATCTACAGATGTCATACAATACCATTAATATACCCATAACATTTTTCACAGAACTAGAAAAAATAATCCAAAAATTTATATGGAATCAAAGAAAATACCTTAATTACCAATGCAATTTTGAGAAAAAAGAACAAACCTGATGCTCCCTGACTTCAGACTATATTACAAAGCTACAGTAATTAAAACAGCATAGTACTTGCACATAAAAAAGACACGTAGATTAATGAAACAGGATGGAGAGCCCAGAGAATGAGGTTCTCATGAAGTGATAGTCTTGAAATAAGACCTTAGAGTATTACCTCATGTTGGATCCACGTTGGATGGCAGAAACCAGGTGTGCAGCAGGCTCCCGGGCCACCAGCACTAGGACGGACTTGAGCAATTGACTCGAGCCCTCTTTTAGGTGACAGAACAATGTAGAATGCTTTTTGACTTTGAGGAAAAGCACTGATTGAGGAAAAGCTCAAATAATTAAGGTTCTATGGAATTATCACATGCTATAGAAGATAGCTTGTGACTCTTGAGACCACAACAGTTATGTAACTGGTGAATTCATTCAATAGAAAGCACATGATTGGCCCAAATACAAATGTACAAAGAAATTAAGTCTGCTAATTACCCTCACCTGGAAACACTAGTAATACAGTAGGAGTGAATGTACTCAGACTGTGTCATGCTCCCCAACCTAAAGTTATTCTTGAATATAAACTGTATGTTTAACACAACATGACAAATGTTGATATTTATTTAGAAGGTGCTACTTTCATTCATTCACTTAAAAATAAACCAAAAAACACCCCAGAGTTCAGGGATTCTTTAGAAAACTGTTGAAATATGTATTTCCATAAAACAAAATCAAAAGTAGAAAATGAATATCTTTAGAAAAATAAACTAGAAAATATTTTAATAAGTGCTTTAATTAATATAAAACTGTATCTTATGTAATGCCTATGAGATAGTCCTTTTAAAAAATGTATGAAATATGAAGGAAACCAAGTAATAGAAAAGTATTAATATAATAATAAAACAAAATTGGTTATGGATTCCCAGAATGCAAATTTTATTACACATATATTGCAGTAATCTGAAGAATACATCAAGTCTGGAAAACCCAATACCAACAGAGACATTAATTGGAATAGCACCTATCTTAAATGAGTATGTACTATGTGCTTTGCATTGAGTTAAGCATTTTATGTACATTTTTCTCATTTAATTACAACTAAAGTTTGTTCATCTCCAATTTAGTAATGAGGAAGCCATGGCTTAGGAAAGTTCATTATCTTGCCCAAACCTACACAGTAGTATGTATATAGCAAAACCTAAATTTATAACTAGATATGTCCAGCGTCAAGGCTTTTGCTCAAAATCAAAATCCAACAAAATCCAACACATACACATGCTTAAGTTTCACTATCAATGTTAAGGCATCAGTCAGGCAGCCTTATTTCTGCAGACCTGTTAGAAAAATAGTAAAACAAAACAAAACAAAAAAACCAGCTCTTTCTATTTACAAACTCATAAATTTTAGCCATAGGAAATCATACATGCATTGTGAGTTAAATCTGGAGTTTCTGAGCAAAATGTGTCATCAGAGAAGCTAATAATCCCCTCCTAAACCAAGGTTAGTCTACATTCAGTCTACGGAGGCTCAAAGAGAGAACATGTCAGGCTCACTGTTCATGCTGCTTCAAACGAATGCCCTGCATTTTCCTGCAGTGTGACAAAGTCATGAAAATAGAGTGTTATGATTTCAGTTAGGAAATGGATGATATCTCTACTGTCTGCTTTCCTTCCTGTCCATCTCTTTGGAGTCAAATTAAACAACAACCCCACGTGTGTAGCCAAATGTGTGAAAACAATGGTCAAGGTGAGTGAAACTTCCTGGTGCTGAAAATATCACAAAGGAAAGGATACAGAGAAAGCAATGAATGCAGAGAGGACAGAAAAGGTCATCCAGCCTGGTACGGCTGTGTCATCTTCAGGTGGAGTCCTGAAGATTGCAGTGGTGACAGCACACAAAGAGGATATCCTGATAGAATGAATGAGAAGCCTGGAAATTTCCACAGAGGAGATGAGAAGACTTTGAATCCAGCCATTTGCGGCTTCTATTTGACCTCACTCCCTGACTTCCAACAGTGTGGTCTGTTTGGTTTTCAGAGCTATTTGTTGATGGTGGAGCTGAAATATAACTTGCTCTAGAGTTGGAAGGAAACACATAGGAAACCAGGTCAGTGTACTGTCTCTTTCCCTAAATTTATTTGTCTGGATCTCAGTCAAAGGCAGCTGAGAACTGGACAGGAGAGAATAGCTCTGACAGGGTAGAGAACACCATGAAAAAATTAATCATGCAGTTGGTGGGTTCACTTTTAAAGGTTTTTCAGCAGGTTTCGAACTACTTGATCGTCTTAGCCAAGTGATATATATCCCTTTATATTTTGTTTTCTATTCATTAAAATCTTTGGTGTTATTCAGTGGGGGTATTCCCTTAAAATCTTTGGTACATTTCAGTGGTATCTATCGAAGAGAAACCAGGACTCTAATCATTGATGTCTACCCTCAAGTTCTTAAGAAAGATAATAATATTTTCACTGATTTTAATTTTAACTGCAAATAAACCATAAAATAGAAATCTAAACATATAGCATTGATGTCTAAAAAGGTAGTATGAGTTTTTATTATTGTACCCTGACATGGATTCCAAGCCCTAGCAAGTCCTAAACTTTATTCACACCATATTAATAATTGCACTTCCACGTGGAGAGAACCACATCAAATTCTTTGGATGATAACAGTGGCAGCTAAATTTTTGAAAGAAAGCGTTTGATAAAGAACTTCTGTAGATCCGAGTGGCTTAGTAGACTTTAGAAGATGTCAAAACATTTGATTTTTCTCACAAGCCATAACTTTTCAAGGTAACGGGTAGGTGGCTCACACTATATGTTTATTTTTAATTAACATTTTCTCTCATTTCCTTTACCACATCTCCCCCTCCACTTTTCACCTGAGCCAAGGGGGTAAATACACAGTTAATGACACCCGTTAGCTTTGTCTTTACAAACATCAAATTGATGAGCAGACACCCCAAATCCTTCATTAGGTGGGTCATAAAGTGAAAGAGCTCTTTGATTATAATATGATGAAAGATTTATTAACAAACATGTATTCAGCTAAATCATAGTATTGGCAGGTTTATGAGATTGTCTCTCCCCAGCTGACAGGTGGGGCCTGCAGGCTGCTGTGGGAATGAAAACACTAAATCTGTTAGTGTACAACATAATGATCTAATTACTGCCCAACGGAGCGCCGCACAAGGGGCTAGAATTTCAGAAAGTTTCTTTGGGCTTGCTGGGTCCTGACACAGAAAAAGAAACATGTGCCACACTTTAGGGGACAAAGCTAAAATATGTTAGAGAAAACAGAATAAACTAGGGATTAACAGAAGGCATGTGGTCAAGTGACTTGTCTAAAAATAGTAAGAAAGGAAAGAAGGAAGGAAGGGGGTACTCTAGAAAGTCACTTGCAAGCAGGTTTGATTCTCCACAGTCTTCTAGTGGACGCTGCTAGGAGGATTTTTAATGACTGTCAGGAATTTAAAATACAGAATAAATATGACAAACTGTACACTTCAATCACACCATATGATAAAAAATGGACTTAGAAATAATGAAAGTGATAATATTATTAGCTCACTGAAAATTAAATGTTTGCACATATACTGAAAAAAATGATAGGCCAAATCATATTTGCAACACCTTATACCATTGGACCAGAGGAGGTTTTTCCGCTTGCCATTCACTCAGAATTTTAGAGTTTTGACATAGGGTAGTGTATATAGAGGTATACTCCTAAAATGTGGTTTCTGAGAAACTCTCTGAAAATATTTATCAAATTACCAATATTGTCTAATTTAACACTCTCAAAATGCTAAATTATCTTGTATAGTGGAGAATAACCAACTGTTGTGAATAATGACAATAATTTGGGGTGGGTTCAGATTTTTATAAGATGTATTTTCCTTGAGTATGTTTTTTAATCCAAAGGTTTCTTTTCTTTTTGTCACAGTATACTTTGAACTATGATATCTATTGACTGTTCTTTGTCAAACACAGACACATTTTCTAAATTAATACTTACAGGTGAAATTAGCAATAAATATCTTAGTTTGAAATGTGGCTTTGGACTCAACATTTTCTATTTAAAGAAAATTTATATGCTTCTGTGTAGGTGTTAAAATTGAAGAATGATAAATAGCATAAAGGAGATTATGCTCTTAATCCTTGTATTTGATGAAGATTAAACGGGGAAAGGAAAATTCTTAAACTCAGGACTGGAAAGGACTTTCATCTTTTTTTTCTAACCTTCTCACTATGGATATAGTTAGACAAACTAAGATAATTTCCTCAAGCATCGTTTCTGTAAACACAGTATTCATTTTCCATCATGTGTACACAGACGTGAAACCACAAAGACCTCTTAAGGAAGTGTCAGTCTTCTGATGTTAATAAAGATCTCTGTCATCATCAACTTCCATAGGGAAGTGAGGCACTAAAGTAGTCCTTGACATCAAATAATAGAAAAATATTCTGTAGAGTGTTTGTGCTTGTAAGAAAAAAAATCATTTCCAAGCATACAGCTAATAATAATAGCTTTCATGTTTTGAGTACCTGTCACTGGTGCTCAACAGTATGGTAGGTACTTTTCATATGGACAGTATCACATGCTAAAAGGATATATGTTGCCATAATAATTTTAAAACAAACTGGATTTAAAATTAGCCATTTCCTCACTTTTATCAATTCAGATAATCAGAAGGAAAATTTGCTGGCATATAGAGATTTCCTTAGTAGTACATATAGAGAGGTACTCTTTACTCTGCTTACCCTCTGTTTATCATTAAAATGGCAATACTAGTCATTACATTAGCCTCGTGAGGCTAAAACAAGGGAACACATGCATCTTCTAAGCTGCTAATGATATATAGGTTGGTGACCAATTACTCTTACTATGGATCCAGTAATAATGCCTTCCACTTTATCTTTTTAAATTTTTATTTATTTTAAAATTTTTCTTTGTAGGGGAGAAGTAATTAGGTTTTTATGTATTCATTTATCTTTAATGGAGGTACTGGGGATTGAACTTGGGACCTTGTGCATGCTAGGCACCCACTCTGCTAGTGAGCTACACCCTCCCACAACATTTTCCACTTTAGATTTGGAGCTTATCACACACTGACATTTTCTAACACTTCCTTTGGTCTACATTCTGGAGAACTTGAAAGCCAGGAATTTAAACGAAGCAAACATTATAATTTTCACTGCCTTATATCTTCACTAGTTAATAAGGATATACTTCACCTCCCTAAGAAGACTTGGTGCCCTCAGAGGACAGAGAAGACATCCCCTCTGTCTCTTCTAATCTCTGTATCTTCTAGAATAGGATGGAAGACAGGGAATTTATTCAGTGGACACTCAGCAGCTCATATAACTGTGGAAATTTTGAGTGTCACACTCTAAGAGGCAGATTTCCTAAAACAAAACATTCAAGATTACTTTCAAGTAATTAAAAAGATATTTTACTAGAAACTTACTTTGTGGTAAAGAGCCCTTCCTGAGCTATCCTAGGTTATTTCTCTGAGATTTCATTCATCTACAGACATTTTAATATCTGAACTATATTGTCTCAAAATTAGATTACAAAGTCCCTTTAGCTATAGAATCCTTTGGTGGCAAATATTACCTGGACACTCCACTGTAAGGAGTACACCATGGTCCTTATATTTAAGGAAAAGCAATTGAGACTTCATATAGATGACTACTGCAATATTTGGAGCAAAATAAAACTCAGTAAGTGATAATAAATTGCTAAGAACTGCAGGGCGGAGCCTATGCACTAATGGAACAATCAGCACTCAGATTAATGAAGCGGTTATTCTAAGATGGGCAATGGAATTGGGAGGACAAGATTATCCATGAATTTTATTTTTATTACGTAAGGTATATTTTAGGTTCTGGGGATTAAAAGATGAAAATAAAAGACATATAGTCTGGTAGGGAATAGAGAAAATAACATTTAAAAACACAACATAGTATAATCAACGTGCTTCACTGAGAAAACAGAGGGTCCCCTGAGAACGCAAAGGAAGGTACTGTACGGTGGTATGGGGGGTGGGTTCCCTGAACCTTACCCAGAGTATGGCCAAGGCATGGAGCAAGAAGGTGGGTGCTAAGCAAGGGGGAGGCCTCAAGATGAGTAGTGAGAGATATTTTAATAAATTAAGAAGAGGAAAAAGACTGCATCTCACTATGGCTAGGAGCAAGATATCAGGAGAAAGACAGTAAGAGATGAAACTAAATTCAGGGTCTTATGTGATATGTTAAGGGGTTTGGACCTCATCCAGAAGACAGTGGGAAGTCCACTGAAAGGCTTTTAGTAAGAGAATGGCATGATCAGCTTGTATTCTATAAAGATTATTTTGTTTCCATTGAGAAGAATAGCTGGAAGGGGTCCAAATAGGAAGCATAAAAAACATTTAGCAGTCTACTGGTAAAAATCCTTGTGAGTGCTTGTAACAGCCTAAACTAGAACCATAAGAATAAGGGTAAATCAAAGAGGACATTATGGCTGCCCATATCAATATCTAGACAGACAGACAGGCAGATAGATAGATAGATTGAAACAGTTTTATTTATTTTTTAATTTAGGTATTTGTTTAGTTTTGGGTCTGGTCAGATGTGGGAAAAATAATCAAGGATGATAGCAAGTTTTGAATTTCAGAGGCTAAATATGACACTATCATTGTCCGAGTTTAGCAGCCATAAAAGGGGCAGATTTTTAAACAAATTATTTCTGGAGGAGAAAAGAGCCAAAATTTCAATTGATTTTTACAGAGAAAGATAAACACATCAGCTCAGTAATGAAGCATCTCCGCATGGGTCTGCATGGGTCTGAAGTTGAACAGTCCCTTCAACTGTATTGTGGGCAAAGGTTATCACGCTGTAGATTTCTAGCACCTTTTTCTCCCCCTGGAAATGTAAGACATTTCTGTGCTGCTTTAAACAAATTATTGAGTTACTATGGACTCCACATGATCTGTTTTATGTCCCACGTTTCATTCTCTCCTCTGAGTGGACCTTAAAAGTTTAATGTTGCTGACTGCAAACAAAATGAAGATCCGAAGGAAAATTTGGTGGAGTTGGGTCCATCTCCAGAGGCTGACCAATAAAAATAATTTGTGTGAATGAGAAAAATTTCTAATGATAAACAAATGGAAAACTATGCTACCCCTTCATACATTTAAGCAATATTTTAGGAATCCTTAAAAAAAAGATTAAAATTTTTTCTAGCTCTATTTTAATAATCTAGTAAGTAGCAACAAGAAATATTTAGCCCTGGAGAGACACCCAGCAAGAACTAATAAGTAACAAAACTCACAATATCTAGTGGCCATTTTCTACATTATCTTTCAGGAGAAAAATCTGAAAAAAAGGATTTTTAAAGATAAAGCAATTCTGCAATGACAAGAAATAAAAGAAAAACTGATAATAATAAAAATTTTAAACATTCAATCACTGTCATTTAAAAAAAGGATGAGGGATCCTTCCAGGGAGTGAAAAACAGACTATATTTTAATCAGGGTGGGACTGAAGTTGTAAACATCCATCAAGCTGTACATCTAAGATTATATTTACCCTAAGTTACATCTCAATTTTTCGAAAATGGGAAAAAATGATTTTCCCATTCAGAACGAAAGGCCAGATTTAAGAGTAAAAGTAACAACTTCAAGTGGGACATATTGACTTTTAGATGCTTGTGGGATGTTCAACTGTTTCTATCCATCAGACAGTTGAAAATATGGATCTCAAGTGTACAATGGAGAGATAGCCTGAAAATATAAACTTAGGAATCCTCAACATATGGGAAGTAATTAAGTCTTTGACAGTGGAACTGGTCATGTGAGAAATACAAGTTAGTGGATGGACAGAGGAAGAGATTCCCACAAAGAAGAATGAGGAGACTCAGAGAAAAATTGGGAGAATGTCATGTCACAGAATCCAAGGAAAAAGATATTTTAAGAATGGGAACAGTTTCATTGAGATGATGAGAAAGGAGGTAGTTGGAGGGGAATCTGGTAAAAAAGGACATTTTCAAAAGACAGGGAAACATCACTAATCAAGTCGGATTTGAAGAACTAGTCGAGGAAAGTCAACAGAAACGTTTGGCAGAGGTAAGAGCTAAGATGGGGTGGTGCATGTTTAGTAAGGGAACTAGTGCATTGTCTGATGTGCTTTAAAAATAGCATTCTTACAAGAATGTTGGAGAGACTAAATTGGTGCAGATCATTCTAATCTTTGAAAATGGCAGACAGACAATTGGACATTGTCCTCTGAGACACTTGGGAGCCACTGAAAGGCTTTAGGCAAGTGTCAAGTTTAGAACTAATTAAAAAAAAAATATCCTAGGCATTGAATGAACAATGAATTGAGAATAATTACCATTAATCAATAAGTGGTAAGAACTAATAGCAATATTCTTTCTCAGTATTAAGCACTGAACAACGTCAATATATCAACCTTCCATGTGCAATATGTTATAACTTGATAGTGCTGTGGTCTCATACCTGTGGCTTTACAAAGTACCTATTTATATGGTAAGGAAATGCTAAGGGAGTTTTGCTCCAATTGTTTGATGAATGACTTTAAAGCAAGACTACTGAATTCCTAATAAATAGCAAGACCTTCTATAACCAAATGAAAGTAGAAAGTCATTCCCTTCAGATTTTCTCTCTCCCTCTTCTTTTCCTTTTTTTCAAACTTGCACTTTCTGCTGAGAATGATTATTATTTGGCAATGATTTTTATCATATCCACTAGCCTGGAATCTGGGTGACTCACACTGATTCTAGAAGTCAATTTAAAGTACCAAGTTGGAAATAATACCTTTCTCAAAAACATTAAAAAAAATTTGAAATCATATCTAAAAAGACATTTCAAAAATATTTGGTACAACAGGAGCTTAGTTTGAAGATTTGCCAACTGTACATTGTTCCACAGTTACATCTCTCACTTGCCTAGAAAGGAAAAAGTGTGCGAGGCATGGTTCCCCTCACATGACTTAAGTTCCTAAACTAGCTAGAGTCCTATTAACCAATTAACACAGCTGGGTGCCACTTAACAGCCTACACTCTTACTCAGGACCTACATCCTCTATTTGACCTTAGAACAACTACCGTCCTCCATCAAATGCTTGATTCCAACAATTCAGGCATGGGGACACCGATAAGGGAAAAGAAGGGTTTTCATTTCTGAAAGCTAGACGCCTGAGTCAATTTGTCCCAATTGTATCTGCACAAGGCCTATTATATGGACTGTGATTTCCAGGGATGAAAGCTGTGAACTCCCAGGTCACTTGTAAACTGATCACTCCCCAGTCTTTCCTCCTCCTGCTTTTAAGTGGTTTGAGGCTGGTAAATTGAAACCTGAAGAAACACAGAGCTCTGATCCCTGAGACCTCCAGAGCAAACCTGGACTTTGGCTGATTTGCTGTAGGAAGTAACTGCTTACTTACCCCATAATTAACACCACAAGCTGATCTTTGGAAGATAAAGTACAGAAGGTCAGACATAAGATCACTTTGAGAAGGATTTCACTAAAGCACTACTTTTAGTAGCTCTTGTGGCTACTTCACTCGTGAAACAATTGGGTGTAATTTCTAAAAATATTACTGTTCATAGACATGGAGGAAAGAGTGAATTACACATCACTGAAGACAATCTCGGTGAGCTCCTCTTTGATTAATGAAACTACAGCACATGCCAACTTGATCATGTACTGAGATGTAAAACATGCAGTTTGTTCAGTGGCAAGTTAACTTAAACAATTTAAACTACATTTTACTACATGCAAAATGAGTTTTCTTCTCCGGTTAGAAGTATTCACTGGTTTACTATCCTCCATCTAATAAAGTTCCCCTTTGAGCTTACAGGTCTTATCGACCTGGCTTCTTGATTATCTTTTGCAGCTGCCTTACTCTCAGCCTCATTCCATCCTCTCAGCCATGTTCACGTCCAATAAATGCAGTGAGTTTCAGGTTTTCGTACTTCTGCACAGACTGTTCCTTCATTTGGAATGTCCTTACTTCTTTGTCTATGAGGCAAATAACTCCTCATCCTCAGTATTCCAGCTTAGGAATCACTGCCCTGCAAAGCCTTTCCTGGCTGTATCTGCAACATCGTCCTTCTCTGTGAGTGTACCGCAGGTTACATCTATTACATTACTATAATGGAAAATACCAGACACTCCTGTAATCTGTTCATTCATGGATATCAAATTACAGGAATTGAGTGAAGAGATATGCCATTAGAAGAAACAGTTTTCTAGTATTTTTGCTCCCAAATAATGTATAATCAAGGTCTGTTTTCACCCATGTCAATCTACATCTTGGAATCAATAAAGTTGGAGGCAGATAAGTTTTTTTTTTCCCCAATGGAGTAAAGACCACTAAGGTTTAACCCAACCGAAATGAAGTAACTATTCATAACTATTCTACTGGTTCCAGGGAAGCTCAAGAGTGAGATTTCTCAGACCATATACATCAAGAATATTCAAGAATCACCTGTGGCATGTATGTGGTCTTGATCCCAGGTCAACAGCATCACTCTCATATATAAATGTTCACTCCTTTTCACTCACTGCTTCTACCTTTGGATATCTATAATAATCCTCCAAATTTGACATAACTTTAAATCCAATAATATTCTTTATAACTGTATACATAATATTAAAAAGTAGAAAATAAGCTAAATATCCAAAAATCAGGACATTGCTAGATTCATGTGTATAGTATAGAAGCATGGTGAAATATTATAAATCCATCAAAATTGCTAATAAGGATATAGACTATGGAAATAGACATAAGTGTTAGGTTAGAAAAAGAAGAATAAAAACTACTGAAGAGCCACATTAACATGGAGAGAAAAAAAAATGGAAACCTACACTAAAAATAAATGTGTTGTATAATTTTAATAAGACCATGCATGGCTTTTTAAATCTTCTAATTTTCAATATTTTCTAAATTTGTGTAATGAATATGTGTTAATTCAACCAGAAAAATTGTCAATGTGTTTTAAAGAGCAACATTTAAAAAATAAATATGTAATTCAACAAATTAACACTTATAAACCATATTAAAACCATACTAGTCAAATTTGAAAAGCATTCTATTTATGCAATAAACTAAAAAAATCAGGAAATCTAAATGAAATTTCATTAAATTAATAAACAAACATGGTAAAGTTCAAATGGACTACAGGAAACATTTTAAAACAAGACTCAGAATGTGTTCCTTAATGTAGAATGTAAATGCATTTGTAACGAATAACCCATGTTTCATGTTTTAAAAAATCCATGATGTATATATTTATACTATAAATAGAAAGCACTTTCAAAGAATTGAACAGGGATTTAGATAATCAAAAGTGCATGCAAGGCACTGTCTAGTGATGTGACTTTGAACAAGTTCTTTCCTCTTTGCCAACTCAAAATCAGCAAAGTCAAGGCGTTACAAAAGATATTAGCTAAGTTTCCATCTTGCTTCAAAATGCTAGTTTTCTAAGGGCTGTCATGCAGCAGATGCGGGTGGGGGAATAAAAGAGGTTTTAGGGATATGTCCAGGAAAAAAAGTAGCTTCCTAACAGGTAAAAATCTTCAAAAGGGAAGGATCTGAAAAACAGAGAAAAATTAGAGGTATGGGGTAGGGAGAGGAAGCAGGAAAGGAGGGAGAGAGAGAGAGAGAGAGAGACATCAAAGAGAGACTATTTTATGGGAGGAAAGCATTAACAAAGTACCTTTCAGGGATATTCCAGGGTGGAAAGCAGAAAGTAGGTACATGAGATAGAAGTCCATGTGGCAAAGTAAAGTGCCACAAAGTTCTGCCCATTCCTACTCTGTGGCCGCTCAGAAAATGGCATCTCATCTTCTGTTAACTACATCAGACCTGGAGGCCTTGCTATTACCCATGGAATAAAAATAAAACAGGGACCCTAAGTTATTAATATGTCCAGGATTAATAACAGGTCATTCAGTAAAGATAAGAGATGATATTTGAACCATATTTGATTCATATCTCCAGGTGCACATCTCCCCTGGACGATCCAAAGGAACCTCAACTTCAGTATTACCAAAGTAGAACTCACCTTCATGCCCCACACCTGCTGCAAGGACTGGTGCCTCCTTATTCCTGGGGTCTAAAGTCAGATGTCTGGGTATCATTCCAGATGCTACTTCTTAAACTTACACCAAAGTCTCCTGAATGTCCAATGTAGTATGTACAATGTAGTGTACCCTAAATGTCTTTGGAATCAGTTTCTTACCAGCACCCCCTCAAGCCTGGTTCCTACCAGCAGATTTCTAACTTGTGTTTCCTCCAATGTCACCTTCTGAATTCTACCCACCCCACAGGTAACTTTCTAAAATGGAACCCCACAATATAATCTCATAACTCTAACCCCTTGACTAATTATCGTTCATTATGTTTCTTCTAAAATAAACCCAAACTCATTCGAATGGCATAAAAAGTTGATCAGAATCTGGCCTCCCCTGCTTTCTCTGACCTCTGCATTATATTAAGTCACCCAAGGCCTTCCCCACACGGGGGCTCTGCACACACTCTCCCCTTCATTCCTCAACATCTGTCTCAGAAGCCACTTTCTTTGGGAAACTTTTCTTATCGCCCTCGCAGAATGTTTCCTTCCTCCTGCCCACATAAGTCTTAGTGTACCTCTCTAGCACAAATCACACTGTGTTGTGATTTCTGTGTTCATATTTGTTCTCTCACTGACAAGTGAATCTTTGAAAGGATCTGAGTTGCAGAAGTCTTTGTATCACCTGCATTTGTTCATCTTGTACATAATCAGTAAATGCTTGCTATATGAATTAAATTAATAAAATCCTTCAAGGATACATAGGCACAAATGTAGCAATTAGAGATGAGTGAGTAACAGGTACCATTTCAACAGTTACATTTTAATCTAAAAACAAAATTTAATGTACCAAATAAACCGTCCCATTTCCTGGGTCAAGTTTAATTATTTGTATTACACAAGAAAAGTATAATATCTGAAATCATTTGATGGTATCTGGAAAAATGTACACGTGGTGCCTTGAAGAAATATACCAGCCTTTGGGTCACTGGGCATGTAAAGTCACTCTTAAGAAACCGGTATTAAAATAATTGAAAACAATAGATGAACTTTGAACTTTTAACCTAGATTGCTTTAATCAAGAATTGAACAAAAGGGAAATAAAATAAATATAGTGAAATACCTGTAGGTGTTTACTTTGATTCTATTCTCTTTTCTTTATGGTTTTAGCCATTATCTCTATATAAGAAATACTGAGTATAAATATGATCTTCTATTACAAGTTCCAGAATATTCTTTTCAGTCTCCTGGAAATCTCTACCTGGCTCTTGTATAGGAAATTCAAACCCAGCATTACTATACTGTACCCGTTATTTCAATAATCTCTGTCAACTAACTCCATTTATCCCCCCTTATCTCAGTGAATAGCACCACTGCTTATCCGGTCACTCAAAGTATGGTAACTTTCCATTTTATTGTTTCTATCCACCTCATTTCATTCCTAACAGGTAATCAATTGTAGAATTCTTTGTCAGTATCTAACCTGCGTATCACAGTGGTCTCAGCTCTCCTTGCATTGCCATCACCCTAGTTGAGCCCCCAGTTACCTTTCATCACCTGGATTACTTTGAGAACATATTGTAAGTTTTGCTGCTTATTTCCCATCTCTCCACCTCTGCCTTCCATACCCTGCATACCGTTCTTTGTACTGACTGGTGTCAGAGCCCAAAATCTGGTACAACACTTTCCAATAGAAATTTTGGCATGAATAGAAATGTTGTGTACTACCCAATATGGTAGATCCTAGCCACACAAGGATACCGAGCACTTAGAATATGGCTAGTGCAACTAGGGGGCTGATTTTTTTATTTAATTAATTTAATCTTAAATAATTACACATGGCTAGGAACTACCATATTGAACAGTGCAGACCTAGATCTGCCAATTCAGTCCTTCTTACAGAAACATTCAGTAACTCAGTTGTATCCTAATGGTGAAAACGAAATAAACTGAAAAGTCGTCAACTTGCCACTTGAGAGTCTTCAGGATCTGGTTCAACCTGAATGCCCATTCATATATCCCACTCCACCTTATCATGACCCCTATGATACAAACATATTGGAATGCCCATAATTTTTTAAAAGTCCCTTAGATTTTCCCTTTTGGAATTTTGTTCAATCTGTTTTCCTTAGAGCTCCAGCTTGGTACATCCATCTTCTAAAAGCCTGTCTATTTTTCAAGGATCAGGAGTCTTGAATATTCCATTTCTCAAATGAGTACCTGCCCAGAGTCCCTCAGTTGAGGGATTTCACAGACCCACAAAACACTGGGCCAGAGATGCAGTTTGACTTATATTTGTGCTTTTTTTTTAATCTCTTATTAGAATCTTCTCCACTGGAATCTAAGTTTCTTAAGGTAACGCTGTATCTGATTCAAGTTTGTAAATCCATGACATCCTCCATGGTGTCTAGTTTTAATAAACATTTATTAAATGAAATATTATGACTTTGTAGAACAGAGACCTATCTTTTCTAGAAATCTTTAGCCCTTGGCCTTTAGAACAATTGGGCCCCATCATGAAGTTTGCTTTAGACAACTAAAACTGGGTGTATTCACACTGTAACTATAAATACGACATTAATGAGCAAGCACTTCAGATACATTTCATATTAAGAACCACAAAATGATCAAAGTTCATGATCCTTCTACATTTACAATTTAACTAGAAATTTATCTATCAGGACCATGCTTGCTCCTCTGAAGAGGTTCCCAAAAGCTGGAATTGAATACACAAAATAATTTACCCCATAAAATTCACTAAATATGCACTGTATGATCTGCCCTGGGCCAAGTGCTAAAAGTTAGTAAAAAAAAAAAAAGAGCATAAGAAATACTTTCTATTTCAGGTGCTTAAAACTGATCTGGGTACAAATGGCCTCTACGTAACAGAGTCAAGAGTGGCACAGAACAGTCTACTAGAAGGGTCCTGTTGCTTCAGTGAATGGGATATGGTTTTAGCTATACTGGTCTGTGAATATCTGCAAAGAGCTATGAAGGATAAGTTTGGCCACTTTGGACAAAAAGAGAGGCATGAACAAAGACTAGAATGTACAAAAAAATAACAGATGATAAGTGAACTAACCTAAATGAATCTGTATGAAAGGAAGGTGGAATATTGTAGATAAATAAGGAAAAGATGCAGAGGCCGGCTTGTGAGGAGCCTTCCAGAATAAATAACTTGGATTTCAGGAGTGGGGAACCTTTGGCAGCATTTGAGTAGGAGAGAGATGGAAGTAAAATAAAAAGCACATGAAAGTGATTTTTCCCATTTAGCTTTAACTTAAAATGAGTTCTATCAGCTCTTCCAGAGTGACTGGAGAAGGAGATCAGAATAAGGAGATCATCAGACCCTGCCTCCATCAAAATGACATAACTGGTAAAAAGGCTTTTTAAGAAATCATATCAAGTCTCTAGAAATTTTTCAAAGGGCACACAGGAAATAAAGAAACATTCATTTAAGAAAATCTACCAAAATTTAGCAAGATACTGAGAGTCTGTGGCATTTAGCCACAGTCTACACAATTCCTCCCCTCTGCCCCTATAACTTGATGTTATGAAAGCCTCCAGCTACCAGTCTGGGCTAAGGTTTATCCCAGGTGGAATAAGATGCTGGCATTTCTTATCCCTCCAGACTCACACTGCAGAAGTTCTATTCCAGCCAGTGGACACCCAGTGGACAGGGTCATGTCTTTCTTCCTTTAGCCAGCCCCCTGACTCATAGAGCAGAATCTCTACCCTAGTGGTCAAGAATACTGGGGTCTTAATTGCCCCATCTCAGCTCACTCATATGGAAGATGTTTCACATCAAGAAGAATCCAGAAGATGAGGGGCTGACTATCTGCTGCACTCCTACATGCTTACTCACAGAGCATGAATGCTCTAAGAGAAAAGGCCCCGCCCCTACCTTCAGTAGAGTGAATATCCTCAGGCAGCTATGGAATTTCCCTCCTGGTCTGCTTCCCTTCTGGGTAGAAGCACCTCTACACCAAAGGTGCTAATAAAAATATTAGCACATCCTAATAAAAATATTGAAATCCAAAATAAGAAAAAAAAATCTAAAAGCAGGAAGAGAAAAATGACTCATCACACAAAATGAACCACAATAAATTAACAGCTGATACCTCATCACAAACAAGGTGGCCGGAAGACAGTGCGATGACATACTAAAACAGCTGGAAGCTAAAATATCAACCAAGAATCTTATATTCTGCAAAGCTGTCTTTAAAAATGAAGGCAAAACAAAGTTGTTCCCAGGTAAACAAAAATTGAAAGAATTTGTTATTAGTAGAACTTTTATGCATGGAATACTAAAAATTCTTCTGGCTGAAAGCAAGTAACACCAGGCAGTAATTCAAATCTACATGAAAAAGCAAAGGAGCACTGGCAATGATAATTATGTAGGTAATTGGAAAAGAGAGTATAATGACAAATTTCTTCTTTCTTCTTTTGACTGATTTAAAAAGCAATTATGTAAAACAAGTATATGCATTGTTGCCCATCTTGCATCTTTAGGGTCATAATATACAGAAATGTAACAAATACCTGACAATAACAAAGGTGTACTGAAGTAAGGAAATGATGCCAGATGCTAACTCAGACCCTCAGGATAAACTGAGAAGAACCAGAAAGGGTAAGTAAGATGATCAATATAACAAACTCTGTAAATATATACTTGCCATACTTTTTTTCTCTCAGGTGATTAAAATATATAATGTATAATCATTATAAAAAAGTATTACTGGATTTGTAGTATATATATTGACATAATATATAATACTTTAAAAAGATGGAGAGGAAATGGTGTTACATAGGAGTTAAGTTTCCATATTTCACTAGATCTAACTGTATAAACCTGAAATGGATTCTGATAAGTTAAGATGTGCATTGTAAACTCTAGAGCAACCACTAAAGAAATAACTCAGAAAGATAATTAAAAATCACTAACGGAAATAAGATGGTACACTAAGAAATATTAACCTACTAAAAATGAAGGCAATGAAAGAGGGAGCGAGAAACAACAACAAAAGACATGAAACGCATACGGAAAAATAAAGCAAATTGGTACATGTTAATCCAATCATATCAATAATCTGGACCTTTACCTCAAATCATATAAAAATAGCTCAACAAGGATTATAGACATTCATGTCAGAGCCATAATGATAAAACTCATAGTAAGTCATAGAAATAACTGTGTAACCTTGGATTAGGCAATGGTTTCTTAAACATGTCATCAAAGCATAAGCAACAAAGAAAAAAAAGAGACAAACTGGCAAGTAGATTAAATAGATAAACAGACAAAATTGACAAACAGACAAAATTTAAACAGATGAATGTAAAACTTTTTTGATGCAGACTACCACCCAGAACATGAAAAGACAAGTTACAGTATGGGAGAAAATATTTGCAGATCTTTTATGTGAAAATTTTTTGTATCCAGATTATATAAAGAACACTTTAATTCAATGATATGAAGACAAATAATCCAATTTTTTAAATGGACAAAGGATCTGAGTAGACATTTCAACAGTGAAGACATACAAGTGACCAAAAAGCTCTTGAAAGGGTTCTCTATCTCACCAGTTACTAGAAAAATGCAAATAAGCACTACAAGGTGAGATGCTACTTCCCACCCACTAGGATGTAAAGTCAGATAATAACAAGTGTTGGAGATGATGAGGAAAAATCAAGAGTCATCGTATACTGCAGATTGGAAGGTAAAATGTTGCGACCACTTCTAAACAGTTTGGGAGTCCCTCAAAGGGTTGAACATAGATTTATCATATGACCCAGCAATTCTACTCCAAGGAATATAACCAAGACAAATGAAAACATACATCCACACAAGAGCTTGTGAAAAAATGTTTATAGCAGCATTATTCATAATAGCCAAAGAGTAGAAATAACCCATATGTTCATCAATTGGTAAATTGATAACTAAAATTTTATTTAACCATACTATAGAATATTAATTGGTCATAAAATGAAATGAAGTGTCAATACATGCTACAATATGGATGAACCTTGAAAACTTTAAGCTGCATGAGAGAAGCCAGTCACAAAAGATCATATTTGAATGATATCATTTACATGACATGCTTAGAATAGGAAAATTTATACAGACAAAAAGTAGATTAGCAGTTTTCCAAGGCCTGGAGGAGGTAAGGGGGTAGGGTGGGAAAGTAATGATATTGAGCATTTTTTATGTGCTTACTGACATTTGTATGTCTTCTTTGGAAAAATGTCTATTTGGGTCCTTTGTCCACTTTTATCTGGGTAGTCGTTTTATTATTGAGTTATAAGTGTTCTTTATATATTCTAGATACATTTCATCAGATTTGTGATTTGCAAATTTCTGTGGAAGTTTTTTCACTTTCTTGATGGTGTTCTTTAAAACACAGAAGTTTTTAACTTTTATGAAGCCCAGTTTATCTGTTTATCTTTTGTTGTTTGTGTTTTTGGTGTCATGAACCTATTCTTTTTAAAAGGAAAACTGAGAGTCTAATTCTGGTGTTTCCTTCCTGTTTACAGAGACAATACTCAACTACCAGTCTGACTCAAATTGCACCATAACAGTGACAGTGGTGTGAGAAGAGTACATTGTTATCTTTGTAGAGCTGTAATAGGCATCTTGTCAGTAGATAATGATTTAGTGAATACCTCTCAGGTGCTGGCAGAAACCAGAGAAATCTTGGTAGCACAGGACAAAGAAAAGTTTTGCCCCAATGACATATAAGATATGTGAATTTCACTTAGAGATTTATGATTCTGTCACTTTCATGACATGTTAGGAGCAAATAAATTCATTTGCCTACATAAGAGGGGTCTCCCCCCTTTTTTTTTTCTAGAACAAGTGCCCAGATGGACAGAGTAAGATAGACACGGCTTCCCCTCTGATGAAAGTCAAGAGTCACAGTCCCCTTTGCCCTTCAGTCCTCCATCCTTAAGAGCCAAGCGTAAGCTATCCAGATTGGAGCAAAAATCAGATGTTTAGTTTATTTGACAAGGAAGTACTTATACAGTGTCTTCACAATTTCAAATAAGGAGAGCATCTCTTGTCTGAGCATGTGGAGAGTGGGAGGCAGGGATGGTGAAAATGGGCCTTTACCACTCTGTCTGGGTTTTTTTCTGTTCCCACCCAGGCTATCCTAAACCTGTTAAGTTAGAAGGAGTCAGGCTAGAAATGTAAACACCACTCTTACATCAAGGATGTTCCAGGCAAAAAGACAATGAACATTTTAGCCTGCTTAGCTACGTGGAAGTGGTTAAGTTCCAACCTCACTGGGGTCCCCGGTGTCTCCAAGCTGCCTCAGGTGTGAAGCTGTTGATGAACTTGGTGGATATTACTGATATTCTCATCTCCAAGTCAGTGACTGTTCTCTTAATAGCACCACAGGAGGCCTGAATTTTCCAAGAACTGAGACTCCTACGAAAATCAAAGATGGCCCCAGGGGAACAATTTTCTATGCAATAAGAAATCATAAAATGTGCATCACTCTTCCCTGTTGATGTGAATATTTGGTAACTAGATAGGATCCAATAGTTGAAGCTCGTGTGTAATATATACATTCATAAAGGTTGATTAAGAATAAATCACAGAGTATGGTAAAGTTGAAGTATAAAACAAATGTCTGCACTACGTGAGATTTTTTTGACTGTGTATATTTTGAAATCACTTATTTGTCACATCCTTGGCGTTATCCTAGGAACTGCTGAATACAATAAACAAATAAAATCAATAGACTCACAGAGCTTAAATTCCATTAGGGGAACAACCACAATCAAAAACAGATTATGGTGCTATGATGAGAAATAAAATATGTCGATATGATAATGAATCCCGGGAAGCTACTTAGCATTACCTGATCAGGGAAGGGCTGAAGGAGGAGACAGCATTGAGACTGAGACACAGAGCTGACTGACAACAAAACACTCATGATGAGAAAAGAAGGGCAGGGGTAGGAGGCAGCATTCCAGGCCCAGAGACCAGCCATTGCCAAAATCTGGAGACAGGAAATGTGTTGGTGTGTCCCAGGATTAAGAAGGCCAGCATGGCAGGAGCAGAGGGAATAATGCGGAGAGTGACAGAAGATGGGGTCAGCCAAGTTAAGTAGCTGGGATTTCAGTTGCATTTTAATGCATTGTTGCTGACATAGTAGTCTGAGCATCAAGATTTGGGTGGGTTTTGATCAATGCCCTGCCATTAACTTACTGTATGACTCCGGAAAACTTATATCCTTTCTCTTGGCCTCAGACTGACCTCAGCTGTGAAACAAAGAGATTGAACTAGAAAGTAGATGATCTATGAATTCCCTTTGAGTGCTAACATTCTATGATTCTAATCTTTGCCCTCAAAGATGAAGTTGAAGACTCCCTTTTCTTAAAAGTTCTGAGGCCCCTCTGTGAACTGGGGAAGTACAGCACAGGGTATGCTGATCATTTGCCCTGAATTGTAAAACTGCCAGGACTTAAGATAGGATGAGGAGCCAAAGATTGCATTTTCCCCTGTGTTGTCGACATTTCTTACAAGACATATTTGCTGTGAGTTTTTCTATTTTGCTCCTGTCTTCATTACTTTCCCAGTTTCTTCGGAGTACCTGACTGAGGTCCCCTCAGTTCTTTATTTTCACCTCAACAATTAAAAGAAGAAAGAAAGGAAGAGAGAAATGAATGGATATGGAAGTCATCAATACCTTCCCAATATCCACAGGCACACTGGTTTCCCAAATTCTCCTTTGGGAATAAGGTCAACTGTGCAAAGACTGGCTTGCTTCTCCCTGCAGAGAGGTGCTTGAAGATGTGACACTAAAGTAAGCCTCATCACTTTATAGACATTCCCAATTGGAAACACAATCAATCAGGCTCGTGATTCCTAGAATGTGAAATTCACTGTGACCAAAGATTAGTTGGCTCCCACCATAAATAATTTAGAAAGACTACTAAACAAGCACTTCAATAGCTTCATAGGGCTGCTAAATAAACAAGCAATACGTGCACAAGACAAACCTTTTAAAGGAGCAGCTAAGAGATTTGGACTTTTAAAGAATATTTACCTTGGATCTGAGATAAAACCCGAGACTGAGTTTAAAGAGACAGCACATAGAACACAGACCCTCTTCTGTGGATCAAGAAGAGAAGAAACCCTGTTTCTGATTTGTGGTTATTTTAAGTTTCAGGGCTGCACTGAGACCATGACCTCTTTTTCCGAGTCACGCATGCTTTAGCAGGAAAAAACAAAAACATTTTAAAAACAATATAGATATTTGTGAGTTTGCTATGTTGTGTGATTTTTATCACGCCTTAGGGGCCAAAATACATCAGCTGGAAAACAATTCTAGTTTATTATGGAAAATAATATCTGACATACAGAAATTTTATTTGTAAGAAAAAATATATTCTATAAAGTAATTTTCAGCTAAACTAAACAAACACTCTAGAAAAAAATGTTGTTTATTTTTTAAGTTGCTAACAGTATGAATCATTCGAGAGGTATTTTATTATGCACAAGCAAGAGTACATTGGATGACTGGGTCTTAACACTGCCTCTTTAGTAATTAGAAATGTAAGCTTGGACAAGTCACTCAGCTTCTCTGAGTATCACCTGTATCTGCTAAACAAGGCCGTTGGATTACATGTTCTCAGATTGTAATTCAATGCTGAAATGCTGGACATGTACTTTTAACACCACATATTGCATCTGCACACAGCACATGGTAAATTTTTAACCAGTTCATCAACAATTTAGTGAAGAACTAAAACAGTGCGACACAGTGCTTTGCTAGTTAGGAAAGGGTATTACTTATTTTGGTAATGCAGTATCTTGGCAGAGTCCAGGAGTTGTTATCACAAAACCCTGGTTCTGTCTCCTACCGCCATAAAGGAACTATGAGAAGATAATGCAAACGTTTGGCCCACTATTTCCTCCTTTGTGAAGCAGGTATAACAGGACTTTCTTGTTATAACGTTTTGAATAATCAAGAACACAGACACTGGAATCAGAGAGATGCATTTTAAAATCTGGCTCCACTAATTTGAGTTGTGTGATTTGGGGGCAGTTTGCTTGATTTCTGAGTGCTTCAATTTTCCCATCTGTAAAATGGAGAGAAAAAAAAAGAACCTAATTGAAAGAATAGTTGTAAGGATGAGGTAAGAGACCGTGTGTATAGCAATTAAAATAGTGCTTAGCATTTAGTAAATGTTAGTGTTCACTTACATCATCATCATCATCATCATCATCATCATTATTATTATTAGAAATAGTAGTAGTAGCAGTTTCAACAGCAGAGACATGTGAAAATCCAGGTATTAAGTAGAGAGAAATCAAGTTGCTTTAAGGGCAAAGAAAATAAAGTAGTCCTGTGGGCTGGAGCTGTTAAGGAAGGCTTGAGGATACAGCCATGTTTAGGGTTGGGCCTCAATGAAGGAAAAGAAGGTTAACAAAAAAGACATTACAACAGGAGAGGACAGGATCATCAAAGAGAGGGAAGAGAAAAACCTAAGTCAGATTTCCAGGTGAAGGCAGAAAAATAAACACATGCATGTACTCTTGTTCCACCCTGAAGCACTAAGAAAATGACATGAAGGAAATGCATTTAAGGCAGAAAACAACATGAAAAAAATAATAGAAAAGAAAACAGCAACACAACTTCAGAAACTAGTGCTAAACGAGGAAACCTGAGTAATAAGAAATCCAAGTTGGCAGTAGGAAAAGCTAAAATGTGACCACATTTATGGCAGAGCCCCCACCCCCAACACATACACAATTCAGGGATGTCCGGCACCAGCTGCCTCTAAAAGTGGGAGTGAGGGTAGGTCTTGAAAAGTGGGGAATGCCTTGCAAGTTTGTTTCAAAAACCCTTAAACCCCTAGATTCTCTCCCCAGGTCCAAATAATCAGAAAGCCTTTGGACAGGGAAACACTCACAGCTGAGGATGATACTACCTTACTGCAGTCAGACAGATTATGTGTACATGTACATACTGGAGTCTGAGATCCACTAAACTACATCATTCCTAATCTTCTATCACTGATGGACTTGTAGAAACTGAAAATAAACCCAATTTCCTGTGGGGCAAAGACTGGAAATCATTTCTGGGAATATGACTAGCCCAGGAGGGAAAGGACAAAGGTACAGATACTAAGAATTTCCACAAGGCAACCCATCCTGATCACCTCTCGACTTTGAAGACTCTGGTTAACCAATTCCACCAAAGCATTTAAAAATTGACATCAGTCTTTAAGAGAATTGCTCTAAAAAACAGACTGTTCAGAAAAGATGCTAACATGAAAGATAAGAACCTAAATGCAAGTGGAAAAAAAAAAGCGCAACTTGGAAATAACCAAAAAATGCAAGAAAAAAAACTTCAGCAAAAAAACATTATTTGTGTATTATACTCATAAACTAGGAACTGGATGTACTTTACAAAAACAAATATTCTGACAATAGTAAAAGGGTATTGGAAATAAATATAACAGAAATGAAAAAGTCAGTAGGGTTGCAAGATTAAATGAGGGAAATTTCCCAAGAAGCAGGACAAACTGTTTAAGAGATGGAAAACAGGAGAGAACAGTATGAAAACTAAAAATCAGCTCAGAATTTTTGATATCCAAATAACAGGGGTTCTAGACGAAAGCACTGAGAAAAAGGAAGAAAGGAAGTCATCAGTAAAAAAACTATATCAAAAATATTCAGAACTAAACAATATGAATTGCCAAATGCAGGCAGACCCATACCAATATATATCATCCTGAAATTCCAAGATCATATGTATTTCCAGAGAGAGATATGAACAGTCACATACAAAAGACACAAAAGGTGAGGAATCAAATATCGCTTTAGACTTGGCAATAACAGAGCTAGAAGGCAGACAACAAACCAGAGCCTTCAGATTCTGAGGGACGGTGACTTACAACCTAAAATTCCACCCCCAACCAAACTTTCGATCAAGGATGACATTAGAACAATGAAATTGTAAGGCATGCCATGCTCTTTTAAGAGTATAATTTCCCATTATCCATTTTTTTTTTGTAAAGCTACTGGATGACATTCTCCAGTAAAATAAGGAAGTGATCAAAATAGAAGGTGTGATTAAAATAAGAGGGACTCCTATTCTGGAAATAGGAAGAAAGTCACCAAGAAAATGAAGGCTAACCTAGGATGATAGATGTAAACTAAGTGGAAGACAACCAAATCCATTAGAAGCAGATGCTCAACATTTGGCTGAGGTTTTTTTTCTTCTAGAATATAAAATTTAAAGAATACCTGAAGATTTTGATCCTTGGTAAAGTATTTGGGCTGAATTAATGGTATGTACATAGGAAACTCAACAACAACAACAAAAATCAGGACAAGCATTCACTAAAGACAAAAGGAAAACTGTGCAGAAGAGAAGAAATTATGATTTAGTACATCATTCAGGATTTAGCTAGTCATAATACAGGAAACACCAAACAGTCATATAAACAAAATTATGAGAACTAAATTGGAAGGGTGGGAGAAACAGGAAATGTGTGTGTGTGCGCGCTATATCTTGAACAAGATTGGGAAGCATTGCTAAATATAGTGCTACTTACAGATGTTTCAGTTTAGGCGTTAACCATTGACTTCACACACACACACACACACACACACAACACACACACACACACTTGCAAGGCATACAGGAACAAATGGTAAAGAAAATTGAGATTAGAAGCAATGAGACAGGGGATAAGGCCACCCACCCCAGGTTCCACTTGACCTCCCTGAGGGCAGAAAGGATCACTATCTCCCCATACCTGTAATGTATTTGCTGCTAACTGTTCAGGAGGCTCTGATTTAGAGATAGCAAGGTAAATGCCAAAAGAACAAGCAAAATGAATTGAAAATGATTTTCTTCAATCAAAATAGCATTTTATCATAGGGATCTGCTAGATAATTTATGTTGAAGATCAACGGAATTCAATGAATGGATATGCTTATTTCTTCCCACAACTTTCTGCCACCTCCTGTTGGCAAACCAGACTTGCAGACTTTTACAACATAGATCTTCTTCCCAAGATCTTCCAGATTCCCCACACTAATCCCACACCACCACGCCCTCGTACACACACACACACACACACACACGCTCACACACAGTCTTGATGCTACTGGAGTATCATCACTGTCCAAGGCCTAGATTCCTTCTCAGAACCCCACCTCGTTCCAGAGCGGGGGATCAGATTGGTCCACTTTTATAGTTTTTGGTTGGATTTGGAGGCGGCCACCTTACAAAACTCTCCATCTCCCTCCCAGTTCCTCCACATTCACAGCCACCCACTATACCCAGGATTCCGCCTCAATTTTTACATCAAAGGTGTCCCTCCTCTAGGAAAGAGTCTGGAAGGGAAGATTACAAAATAAGTGCCTTTTCTTGACAGTACAGACAATTATTTGGTTTCCTTTTCTTAAATAAAAGCATTTTATTATTTAAATATATCGGTTCCTTCACTTGAACTTGCTCCATAGAGCGCACTTCCCCCTTCTCAGGCCACACAAAATATTGTCCAGGTCACTGACTGCCTGATAGCTGCATTAACTAATATATTTGTCCCGTCAATCAAAAAATGTTTCATGTAGACCTACTGAATTCAGTAGTGTTTGGAATAGTCAAGAAATCAAGCATTGCCCCTACTGGGATCAGTGCTCAACCGTGGAAGACAGGATGCGCCAGGTGCTCATCAAAAGAGAGGGACACCCAATCCAGACTCAGAGGAGGGAGTGGAGAGGACAGGACCGGTGTGTGTGTGTGTGTGTGTGTATGGAGGGGGTTCTACTTGTCAAGGAAGAAGAATCTTGTAGGTAGAGAGAATTGTTTGTGCAAAGGACAAGAGTCACGATATTTAGGAAATAAAAGATTATTCTCCTGAAGCATGAAAAGAAAGGGAGGTGGGCTGAAGTTAGCTGGTAAGATGGACTTGAAGCTGAAGACATGGGCAGGGCCAATCACATGAAGCCTTGTAAAATCTCTTCAGTGGTGATAATCCACTGGAGAGTTTTTTAAAGGGCAGTAAGATGATCAGATTTGCATTTTTAGAATTTCACTCATTCTTGGCACAGCTGGGTGCTTGGGAGATCTGTTTTGTGCTTTAAAAAGCACGGATGCCTTGATTATAGCAATTCTATCAGTATTTTAACTTCAGTTGGATAATAGCTGTAAAACACTTGGAGATTACTAAATACTTCCAAGCATATTTTCACATTTTATTATCACGACTCTCTACAAGGCCATTGTGATTAGCCTCATTTTTACAAAAGAAGAAACTAAGATTCAGAAAAATAAAGTGGAGCCCTGGGACTGGCTTGAGGTTCACTCTGCCACTACTTTGCTACCAATCTCCTGTTCCCGGCCTGAGGGAAGGTCCTTGTGCTCACATCAACAGCCTGTAACAGACAATATAAACGGATAAAACAAACAGAATGGCCAGTCGCAGTGGACTGACATTTATGACCTATATACCATGAATTAGTAAAAATGAAAAAAATGAGTCTGAAAAGTATCAGTAAAGTTCATACGCAATGGTGACTGTGAAAATTCTGTGGAAATTCTAGGTGTTCTTTTAGCTAAATATTTCTCTATTTATAAAGACTGATCTCTGATGAAGTTGTTTAAAAAAAAAGTAAGTAAAGTAAAGCAGAGGACACATGTATTACAGTGCTCTTTGTATATATATTCCTCTAAAAACATCGCCTGTCTCTGAAAAGACATGAGAAACAGGTATGGGTGATTGCCTCTGGGGAGAACTGGGGACTGGATGGAGATTAATTTTCACTGTATAGCTATCTGCACTGCTTTAATTTTTCACTGTGCACGTTTTGAAAATGGGCTGTAATTAAGAGAATAATTTGAAGAAAACGATAATTCCATGCTAACTCACAGTAAGTGTGTCAAAATAAAAACCCAGAACAGACAGGCAGAAAATATCAGACACGTTTTCTGCTGTATCTGACATATTCAGGAACTAGCTTTCTCATGCAGAGCAGTGTTCTTGGGGATTATATAACTCCTATGGAAATAACATTTGTTCTGACTTAGAATAGCCATTTTATGTCTCAGAGCCCTAGGTCTGTGCCAAGGCACTCCCGGCCAGGAGTGTCAGGCACTTTAGCCTTGGTTTACCCCCTGAGAAGGAGCACCCCTCCTGGTCACTGGGAAAACACATGATGTCAACAAATCAGCATTTGATCCTGAAACTCCACTGAGTATTTGGCAAGGGAGGGGCAGAGAGGTAGGAGGAGCCATTCTTAATGCCTGAGGCCAGTGTTTTAAAAACTATTTTCTATGGTGTTAATAGCTGTTTCACAAGGAAGAGGAAATCTAGGTCAAATACATTTGGAAATGGCATTTTCTCTTCTTCCTCTCTCTTCTAATGTGGATCGGGGCACAGTGCGCATTAGCGCGCTGGAGTCTCTGGGATTTATTGCACATACTCTTGACCAGAGAAATCTTTTTTTTTTTTAAAGGCAGGCCTTTTAACATTTTTCAAGACAGTATTCCTATATGGAATACTGCTGGGCCAACGCTGCCATAAGCTATTCAGTACATTTTTACAGCAACAGCCCCGATTCATCATGCTCTTGATATCCATACCTCTGTGCATGCCTCTTCAGCCTGTTTTCTGACTTTGGCCGTATGGTCTGCCTTGGCCAGTGGAGCAGCAGCAAAGAGAACAAGCAGAGGCTTGATAAAGACTGGCACACTGGGAACGTGCCCTCTGTGCCCCAAGATCCTGTACCCTGAGACGCACGTGCTGCTAAGAAGTCGGGGTGAAGGGCCAAGAGGCCCAGCCAGGTCAGCTGAGCAGGTGAGCCCAGCCTCCGGCCAACTGGCCGCACGAACGGCATTGCGTAAGTGAGCCCCCACGTGAGCGCCGCAGAACTGCGCAACCAGACGCAGCACTGCGACAAATAATAACTCACCGTTGTGTGAAGGCACTCAGTTTGAGTGAGGTAACTGACACAGACAGTTCATCGTCAAGGTAAAAAGGAGCAGCCCAATAAGGACCCTGAATTCCATTTCAAGCTCTGTTCTCTGCCTCAGTTTCCTCATGTGTAGAAAGAGGAAGTCAGGACAGATAATGTCTCATGGGCTTTCTTGCTCTGATGTTGCTTTAAAGCAGAAGAAATGTGTTCCACATATATGTACTATATTTTGGCATCCGTTTGACCCCAAACTGCAGGGCCTGAGTTAACATATATCTTGCAGGTGAAAAAAGAGAGCTACACTTGAGAATTTGTAAATCTGGCTCCCAGTCCCCTAGGCTGACTTAGCCCAGATGTTGGAATGGAAATGTCTGAGTCTGGAGTGGAATTCTTTGCAAAAGAAAAGGAGAGGCGACGGCCTGCAGATCACAGACTCTTTGCCTCCGCACTTTTCTAGGCTCAACGGGTGTGTCAGCAGCAGCATGACCCTGATCTTTCTGAGCGACAGGGTTTGTGTCTACAGTCCATAGGACCAAAGAGCAACAGAAACCACCCCAATTCCCAGCCAAGCTTTCTCACTGTCCAGGAGGAATAGGAGTGTGGGATCACACTCTGTTTATTTGTGGTTCTTTTAAGTGATGTCCAGAGACCCACATTTCATGCTTGTTTGAAAGTGTATACGTAACCGGGGAAGCTGTTAAACAGCAGTCTGCCTTCACTCTACTTATTTACTTATTTAGTTACATGTCAGCATGCCGTTCACTGAGTCATAACTCTTTACTGTGCCCTAGGATGACCAGTGTTTGAGTGTCAGAGGAAATCTGCATCTCATATTTATAAATGTTTCCCAGGACATCATATTTGGCTACTTACATTTCAGTTATCACAGTCGTCTTGCTTGTTTGTTCAAAAAGTTTTCTTTGATTAGTAATAAGACTTACAAAAAAAGGTGGGAGAAAATTAAAAAATATATATCTTTTTCAGAGGGAGGAAAAAATACAAGTCATCCGAAAATAAATTGAACTAAATTTCTTGAAAGTGCTGAAAACTACTTTAAGATGTGTAGATTCTAAAAAGTGGGAGAAAAGCAGTAATTCGTAATTCCTGATCTTTACTGCAAAGGTCTAACCTAAAACAGAAAAGTTTAGTTTAATTATGAGCGAAAAATCAAATAAGCTCAAACACAAAACACATTTCTGCTATTCTGCATTGTGTATATTGGCAGCAGAAAGGATCATTCCTAAGGAAAAACACAATTCTAAATCAAGTGAAAACAAACCAGAAAGCTAGATGAAGATAACACCTCAAAGAAATGCTGCCTTCGTCACTTTTGTAGGAGAACTGACAACTGTAATCTACCAGCAGCGTTTCCTGGCTTGCAAAATGTTCCTAAAGTGCAGGCAGTGCAAGCCATCTAACTCCCATTGTAATGCCCACAAGGCAGTCACTCAGAGAGGAGGCATTTTCCTCTGACTTCCTGGAGCTTTTCTGTGCGATACAATGAAGGCAAAGGCAGGATGGCTTAGCATCTCTTATGCAGCAGGAAAGGGTTGGCTGAAAACCTGGCTTCTTGGTCATCTCTCTTGTTCAGTTCTGGGTTCTGTGATTGGCAAAAAAAAAAAAAAAAAAAAAAAAAGACGGGGGGCGGGTGCAACAAGAGAAGTCGAGTGGTGGCGAATGCTCCCTCTTTGAGTCTGCACTCAGGACCCAGAGCCGCTTCCACCTTGCTCCTGGTAACATGCCCATGAAGACAGCCTTGAAGAATCTAGAAAGGTGTAGTCACTGCTTCCTTGGCCACATTCTCATGTTCATTTTTATAACCGTTACTGGCAATCAGTCTTAAGAGATAAAAGTTTATTTGGAAACGCAGTCAGCATGTTAACTGTGGTTTAAAGTGAATGGTTCCCTCTTCTCTCATTTTAGCCAGAGATTTACACCCCTTCCAAGCCGGCCCTGGTCTTATTTATGTAACTGCACTAGAGAGTGGCTTGAGGTTGCCTCTTATAATAACAAGCTCTATTTATGCCTTGTGGGGCTGGGCCCAGGCAGTTAAAGCAACTTAGATAGAAAACCAAGAAAGTAGGAGCAGGCTGCATGGAAAGGCTTCTACCAAGACCCTCCTTTAAATAAGACAGCTTGAGCATTCTGATTGTTTGGACCTCGGAGCAATGTGTGATCCCAAGGGACCTCCACAGACTCTGGGTTCTGCATCGTTTCAGGCACAAAGTCCCTGAAATGTGGGCTTAGCCTTAATACAAAGCATTTACTGTTGGCGACATAAGAAACAGACAGAAATGCTTTTTTCTGCTGTCACTGCTTATCCTAATAGAAACAGGCATTATAAAATGCACTTTGGTGTCAATTTTTATTCAAAGAAACACCTCCCACAGTTCCAGATGTTGTACTGTAATATCCACATTTTCACATTCATATGTATAATATGTACTAACAAATTTTAATAACATAAGGAGTCATCAACTGTTATTCCTTTTCCTCATCAACATTCTTACCTTTCACAAATCTACCCAGTATTTATAAGAATAATTAATGCTATGCACACATTTACAATGGAGCTTAGATAAGGGGTCCTTAGCTTCATTCTCAATTTAAATGTCAAAAGCTAAGTAAACCGACATCTCAGAGAGGAATATAAAATAAATTTCAATTTCACCTAGAATAGTAATACCATCTCTTACAGAAAGGCTAAGAACGGTTACAAAAGCAAACTTTCTTTCTTCACAGGCTGTTAAATGGCGCCCCCTTCCTGTCAGTGAGGAATTTGGTCAAGGAGCCAAAAAAAAAAAAAAAAAACCACATTGCTTTGTAGTATCTCAAAATGTTAGTGATGTAAGGATCCTATACAGATAATTTCATGTAGACCACTCATCAGACACGTAAAACAGGCCAAGATCCCAGCAGGAGAAGTCTCATCAATTTCACTCATCAGTTAAAAATACTTTCAGCAGGCACTGTGTCAATCATGGGAGAGTAATAAGGGTCTTAACTCTCAGGGAACTCAAAATCTCATCGGGGAGACATAAAAGTAAACCAAGTATTACAATACAGGTCAATATGTGCTATATTTGAGATGTGTATCAAGCACTATTAGAGAAATAATTCTGCCAGAGTAGTTTAAGGAGGGCTTCCTAGAGAAGGTGACAAGTTAAGTTAGGTAAAGAAGGATGGTTAAATGTTAACCAGGCAAAAGAGGTAGAAAGAGAATCCTAAACATCTAAAATGGAATTTCAAATTCTTCAAAGTCTGAAAGAGTGTGTTAGAATGAGGACCAAGTACCTCACGGTTTTCAGCCGCTTAAGAGTCTACGTGGACAAGTAAAAGAAGAAGGAACTGGGGAAAGTATTCTAAAGGCTGTGTATGCCGAGATGAGGAGTTCAGACTTCAGTCTGATGGTGACTGGATACACAGAAACGTTGTTAAACAGCCCAGTACGCACTTAGTTATATTTCAGTGTCATCGCTTCATTCCCTTCAATTACCAGATCAATTAAACATCTAGCCAATGATCTGTGTAGGGTGCCAATTCTGTGCTGAGCCTTGGGGTACTTCAGAAGCATCTTCTTTGCCACTACATGGAAGTGTTATAAATCTGCAGCAAGAACAAGGCAGAGGGCAGGATTTTATCTATTATCATATTGAATCTTTGTAAAAAAAAAAGTAGTGAAAAGAGTATATATCATGCTAACTTTTGTGCTAAAAAGAAAATACATATAAATCTGATTATTTTTCATAAGGAAACATGAGAAGGATTAACATAAAGCATAAACTTGTTTTGCTACAGTAGGAGGAACACTCCCCTGAGTATAGAATTTTATAGAGTTTGAACTTATGGAAGATTAGTAATGTTCTATGTACTCAAAAATAAAGTTAATAAAGATGGTGGGAAAAAACTCAAACTAAATGTAAAGAGAAACAAGTAAGTCTACTGTATTTACAAATGAATAAAATAATCACACTGAAGGGAAAAACAGAACTAACACCAGTGACTGCAGAACACAATACTCTGAACATATAACTTCTGTCTGGAGGAAACAGAACTGCAAACAAGTCTTGAACTCTTCCAAGTAGGTTTTTAACTTTTTCATAGTATTTTGGGTCTAGTAATTATAAAAGTAATTTTTATGTAATGTGGAATTGAGAACTGAAAATACGTTAATGTAATTGGGAGTCGAGATTCTCACTGTCGAAGAAGGAAGGTCGAAATATGGATTGAGGGAAGGTAGGGAAGAATCATGTGATGTAGAGTGGCACTTGAAAGTACTGGTATGAATTAATGATTTCTAAAGATATATACATAGTTTTCCCCCCAGCTCTGTCTGCTTAAAGTGCTTAGAAGCAGTGACACTCCAGTAGCAATGAGCACATCTAGCATCTGGATCTTGGCTTTCTCAGTACCATTCCTTGGTAGAAGGGAAAAAGATCCTTGGAAAAATAACTGATTTCAGGATGGAGTGAAAAAAGCCAAAGATAAACCAGAAATAAATATCTTACTTTAAAAGAAAGTAATGAATTTCTCTAAAGGATACAGAGAGAATGTCAAAAAGACATGGGAGGCAACTTGAAGGGCCTCCTACTGGCATCAAAATAAATAAGGAGGGTAATGGATTGTAACTCATTGATTAAAATATGAATTCATGAATCTATATTAAGATTGATAGATGACAGAGGATACATAGATAGGTAAGGAAGTGGGGCTTTTCCTCATAACAGAATGTCAACTGATAAATGTGAATGAAGTGGTGTAATCATCACAGTAAACATGGGTTTAGACAAGAATCACAAATGAGTGCTAAGTCTAGCAGAGAAAGCTTGTTAATTGCAAAGAGAAGATAACAACCGTAAGAAAAGAAACTGAACAACCATTTGACCAGTGATCAAAATTAGCATCAACAATAAGAGCAGATAAATGTGGTAGGTTTCTGAATGTGATATCCTGATAAGGACACAGCCTCACTTTTGCAGTATTCCCACAGGAGATGCATAACCAGAATATAATCATGAGGAAATATCAGACAAACCCTGAATGAAGACATTCTGTAAAATAATTATTCTGCAGTCTTCAAAAATGTCAATCACATGAAAGGCATAGCAAGGCTGAGAAACTGTTACAGATTAAAGGAAACTAAAGAGACATGACAGCTAAATGTAATATGTGACCCTATACTTGATCCCATAAATGGAAGGAAAAATGCTATTAAGGGCATGATTGGAACAATTGACAAAAGCAGAGTATGAAATGCAGGTTTAATACAAATTTTGCATCAGCGGTACATTTTCTAAATTTGATAACTATACAGTGGTTACATAGGAGAATATCAATTTTCTGAGAAAATGCACGCAAAAGTCTTAAAAGGTAATGGAGCATGACGTATGTAAACTACTCTCTAACGGTTGGGAAAAATTACAAACTATGCACATGCGTGTACACACACCACAAACACACACTCGCATATGGAGAAAGAGAGATATGGGGAGGAGAGAGATTGTGGCAAAATAAATGTGGCAAAATGTTAAAAATCGGTGAATTTTGGTAAACGATATATAGAAAGTTTTTAGTACTAGTTTAGGAAGTTTTCTATTAGCTTTAAGTTATTCCAAAATGAAACGTTAAAACAAGCAGCTATTCGTGACCAGATAATGAAGAGCACAATGTGCCACACGGTTACTGTCATTAACCACATAGCAACCAGCCCAGCAGGCCCGGTGGCATCTGAGCCCCGAATGTGTACACACACGTAGAGCCACTTCTGGGAAAGTACACAAACCAGTCTGTGTACCTCATAAAGCCTTACTCAACGCCACAGGGTCCCTCAGGTGGCCTTGATAACTATAATGCCACACTCCCTGCAGGCCTTTGGCAGACGAAGAGCAGCCCAGATATCTTGAAGGACAGAGCTCCAATAATGGCCCCCAAAATACCTTAGGCCAGGGATCCCTAGACAGCTTCCTTTTAGGTGCATTGTGGCCGTAAGAATGAATTCTCTTCCTCCATGGTCATCAGACCCTACCTTAATGAAGGTGTTCTGAGACCACAGGCAGCAAAGACAAAACAAACAAACAAACAAACAAAAAACAAAAAATGGGCACGGTGCTATAGATTTGCAGTCTGGATTCACAGGATACCTTTTTTTAACAATCCCTTTAAAGATTTTATTTTATTTTGTAGGGTGTAGTTGCGTTTTTGGGTTTTTTTTTTTCTTTTCTTTTTTTTTTTTAATGGAGGTACTAGGGCTTGAGCCCAGGACCTCCTGCATGCTAAGCATGCAATCTACCGCTGAGCTATACTCTTCCTCCCCTTTAAAGATTTTAAAGAGGCCACATGGTGATTCAGATAGAGTTCTGGGCTTAAAATTCAGGCACATTAGAAGTGAT
This sequence comes from Vicugna pacos, assembly GCF_048564905.1. Classification (NCBI taxonomy): domain Eukaryota; kingdom Metazoa; phylum Chordata; class Mammalia; order Artiodactyla; family Camelidae; genus Vicugna; species Vicugna pacos. The sequence continues at coordinate 49,124,417 of NC_133001.1, forward strand.
ATGGCTGAAAGTATCGCTAATACTGAATAATTTGAATTCTAATTTTATTACATGCTAAATGGTTCACTTTCATATAATGCTTTGCAATTTGCGTGGCACTTTCAGGCATACCGTCTTGATCACAGCAATGCTGTCGACAGTAGCAACGACTTTTTTTATGAAGCACTCACTCTGCAGTGAGCAGTCTATTAAGTGCTTCACATATATCTCATTTAATCAAAATAGCCCCATGAAGCAGTTATTATGATGCCAGTTTTCCATGAACCTCACGTAGGCTTAGTAAGTAATTTGCTGATATTGCAGAGAGTGAGTTGTCATACTAGGATTTAAACACAAGACTGACATTAAAATCCAAGTTCTTACAATTATCCCCACAATGTCCCCTATGAAGATCATTCCCATTATTGAAATCAAGGAACTGAGGCCCTGGAAAGCTGAAGGATTTATCTGAGTTTGGAAGAGCCTAGCTCAGCTCTCTTGGCATCATTCTTACTCTGGATGCTACAAGGATCACCTAAAACAATGGGTGGAAAAATGCTTTGTAAATTGTGAAATTTGTGAATATATGAGGATTAAATATCGTCATTACCTTTAAAAACTTCCCCAGTGCATCATGAAAGCAAGGAGCAGCTGGAATTAAGAGGGGAGCTGAGACGCTTTGGAAGTGTTTGGCAATTTCTTATAAAGTTAAACACACTTACCGTTTGACCTAGCAATCCCTCTCCTAGGTATTTACCCAAGAGAAATGAAAATATATGTTCATATAAAAATCTGGATGGGAAAGTTTATTGCAGCTTTATTCATAATTGTCCCAAACTGGAAACAACCCAAATGTCCTTCAATGGGTGAATGAGTAAACAAACTGGAACATCCATGGAATGAAACAGTATTTAGCAATAAAATGAAATGAATTACTGATGCATGTAACAGCATGGATCACAAATGCATTAAGCTAAATGCCAGAAGCCATACTCAGAAAAGCTATAGGCTGTATGTTTCCATTATATAATATTCCAGAAAAGGCAAAATTACAGGACAAAAATCAAAGCTGTGGTACCCAGAGGCTGGATATAGAGAAAGTATACTGAATACAGAAGAGCAGAAGGAAACTTTTCCAGGTGATACAAATGTTCACTGTCTTCTTCGTGCTGGTGGTTACACAACTGTATGCTTTTATTAAAAATCATAGTATTCTACTCAGAAAAAAAGCCTCCATTTTATTGGATGTAACTTATACTCCAATAAAACTGACTTAAAATATTTTAAAAAGGAAGCTGAGATTCTTTAAGAGTTAGCTAAACAGATCGATGGCTGATGCAGCCCTTGGCACCTGCCCCCTCCCCCAGCTTCCTGGGAATACTTTTCAGTAATGCCCTAGAGATGGTGCATCAAAATTTTCCCAGGAAAGCCATGTATACACAAGTCTTACACAAATGCCTCTCCACGCAGGGCTTTTGCTCTTCTCTGGCTTACTTCCACTTCTCAATTTATTTTGCTTATATACTTTAGCACTATTAAGGCACAGTCCATGCTGAGTCACCCACCTGGAGTGGGCCTGAGGAGACCTCACCTGCTTTGTTCCTTTCTCTGAGAACCACTCTGAGCCTCCCTCCTATCAGGAGCTCCCCTTCCTCTTCTCCAGCTCCTGTTCATGGTTCAGGGCCCAGCTCTGCTCTGCCTCCCTGACCACCTCTGCCCAGCTCTTTTTGGTCATTTGGTTCTTACTGTATGCTGCTGCTGGTGATTATCTACAACCTCTTGCTTGGTCTCTCAAATACAGACACAGTGTGATACTGCTTACTAGTGGCTCCTGACATCAATGTGTCTTCTTGTTCCTGGATAGAAGGTAGACTTTACTTCCTAGATGCCTTCTCAGTTAAGTGCAGCCATGTGATAATGGCCAAGGGTCTGTGAGAACAGATGTGTTTTGCTTACAGACAAAGCTTAGAAGAGAAAGCCTGAAATATCAATGGATTTGTTTCACTACTTGTTACTGTGGAAGTCTCATATTGAAATGATAAAAACTGGAATATACTGAATCATGAAGGTACCATTCAGAAGATACCTTTGTAGAATCATCTCGACCTTTAGTGAATTTTGTGTGGGGACAAAACAAACTTCCTTGTGATAGCTGTTGAGACTTGGGGGTTGTTTGTTACCACACTATAACTGAGGCTATCCTGACTAATACAAGTAGGTAGCATAGAAAAACATCTGGTACGTTAGAATCCAACCCCACGGAAACTAACCAGAGAAATGGATAAGTAAATGTTGCCACAACTCCAGGGTTTAACATGCTGCCTGAAACACACCCAGCAGGTACCCAGTAAATGCCTATTGAATTGCTCTGGCCACACAGCTAGTCAGTGTAAAGCAAGGACCTACATCGAAATAACAATAGTTACTCAAGAGCAAACTACTCTCAGTGGTAACAGATAACAATAATTTGAGACCATTCTTACTTTAGCTTTTAATCCCCATTTACTGAAATAACGAGAACAAAACCGAAAAGAACATTATTTGGAAATCAGATATTCTTTTAAATTCTACTTCCTTTCAAGCAGATGAGATATTTATAAACTTACATAGTGCCTCTTTACTCAAAAATGATGATAGAGGTCTTCCTGAAAGCCAAGTCACGTTATGTGGACACTAAACACATATGCACACACATACACGTGCACACACATATACACACAGGCAATATGTTGTGTTATCTTAAATAAATGTATTAATAAAATATGCCTTTCATTATGTTTCATTTTAGGAAGGTCTTGGGCTTAGGCACCTAGGTAAATAAAAACAAAAGTGAATGGAAAAAAAAAATAGATCTGTGTTCAGAAAATGGGGGTGAGAACCCAACCCTGCTGATCCTACTTTTGGTTGTGAGCATTCCAATCCCCTCCCCACCAAAACAGACATAAAATCATCTTATCTGCCTGCTTTACAGAGTTTCTATGAGATATGAATGAAATTTTATTATAATCAATATCATTTAAAACTAGTATATTCCAGGGGAAAAAAAACCCCTAGTTTTTGTTATCTCTTTCCTAGTAAAAGCAAACATTCCACTTAGGCCAACAAATAGTTTTTCTTCATAGCTGCATTTTGTATTCTCCCAGGAGTTCCACATTTACTCTTCTCAAGAAAAATAAAAATTTAATGCATCTCTCCATCAAGGCACTCACTTCCAGGCTAAATACTCCGGAGTCGGAGCTATCTTCAACTCGTCACTCCAATCACAGGTTTTGGAGTTTTCTCTTCTCCTCCAGGTGTTGTCTACACCCCTGACCCTGCTCCTTCTCTCCTGTCCATGTGGGTTTTCATCAACCAATGCGGGGAGTCAGGTGGGGCTGCCCTTGCTGTGGGCAGAACACGGAAGGCTACGGAGAGTCCCGCGGAGGCCTAGAGGGATGTGAAGGAAATGTGGGAGTGTCGGGCGAATGCATGTTGATAGCACTGTAGGTGGGAAAGCTGGTCTGGAAATTGTTCCCCTCAGCCTGGATAATGTCCACAACATCTCCGCGCTCCCAACATTGCTGGACTTCTTTCTGTGCCACTCGGTGGGAAATGATTTTGTTAGGATCACCCTTCATTCAGCAAATCACTTCTCTGAAGCTTTTGGAATTGCAGTTTCTGACTCCAGGTTTCTGCCAGCGCCGCGTACCTCGGTAGCTATTTCTCTACCATTCTGGAACTCCCAATTAAGTTGCAGTCAAGGCTCTCGTGGCATAAATTAGGAACAGAAAAACTAGTTTTAACTCACGGCTCTGAAAAACCATCAGGAGAGCCACGAGGCCTGCTTTGGCAAAGGCTCCCTCTCAGCCGGGAAACAGGACAGCCCAGCCAACCAGTCAGCGGCGCCTTTTCTGTCCCACAGGAGCAGGGCCACTGGTGGGCACACGGCGGCCTGTTTGCAGTGGCTCTGCTCCCAACCTGTGGCAGGGTCCTTGCTGCGTTTTTGGCAAGCTCAGAAAAGTAGTGGGAGATGGTGGATGCTGGTGTTCTAACTGGGAGGCTAACTGCCTTCCTTCCAGATGTATGATCCCCGAGGTCCGAGGGGCACGCAACCCAGATCCTGGCCACTCACAAGACAGCTTTGTGTTAACTCTTTGGAAACCTCCTATTATATTCTGATGTAAAGGGTCTGGGGCAGTCACTCCTTGGGATAACCCACTCTCTAAGCTTTAAGGGAGACACAGACGTCTTCTAGTCCCTTCTCTGCGTGCACAGAAGGAAACCCAGCATGCTCCCTCTCACATGGCCCATCAGTCATAAAAAACGCGACACCGAAAATCAGCGGTGGGGGCGGGGCCGCGGCAGCACAGCGGCAAGTGTCCCTCCTCCTCCTGCTCTCGGGCCTGTGCGCCGAGCTGCACACAAACCCACGGCTCCGTTTTCCTTTCTTGGCCCTGGGCCCCTTCTTTCCGGCACTCTGTTTCAAAAACATCACAAGCCACGCAGGTGGTTTTTGTTGCACCACAGCTCGTATTCTTGACAGATCCTACATCTGCACATTAATACTCCTTGATGCCTCCAGCCTGAAACTTTCCCAGACACACTGGCCTAAGAGCCTCAGAAGCCATGCACGAGGGAGACTAACTGCACAGGAATTCCTTCCTGGGTCTGAGGTTGGAGGGTCATGGCGTTTTAAAAAAGAGAAGCTTCATGGTCACTTAGCTCTGAACTTCAAGGCATCTGACTACATTAGAGACCCACCCTCCCTTCAGAGCGGTGAGTACTTTGGCCAGAGCTCTGGGGCAAATCCAAGTTACTATAATCGTGAGTTATCACCATTGCCACAATTGCAATCACACAATTAATGTTCACTGAATAAATAAATGAATAACAATAATAGTAATAATAGTTAACATTTATTGAGTCTCTCCCATGTATAAGGCACTGGTCTAGATTAGACAATTAATTTCCATTGCTCACAACTACTGTATAAGGTAGATACTAATTTACACATTTAACAGATAACTTTACTATGGAAATAAGTAGATAAGTAATCTGACCAAGACTACACAGTTGGATTAAAGGCAGAAGAGGAAATTAAACATAGAGCACAGGCTCCCAAACCCAGGTTAGCTAATTCCACCTAATTATGCTGAGTTTAAACAAAAAGCAGGGGTTGTGAATGTGACAAAGAGGCTAAGGGCCTTGAAAACAAACTGCCCATAAATTGATTTACGTACTGGGGTCTGTCTTTGAGGAAGCCATTGGAACACTTCACTGGCCAGAAGAAACATTTTTCTCATTTTACTAGCATGCAGTGAAATAGAATGGGATGCAGTGGTTTGGACTGAGTGAAAAAGAAGTTTCCCAGATTTAATAAGAAATAAAGATTGAAAAAAAAAGAAAAAAGGATTCATCCCCCAGGAAGGCTGGAAAGAGGAAAACAGCATCATCCCTGAAGATACTAAATAGATGAGTAGAGAGACTATTAATAAATCAGAGCTTTTAGAGATAGCAGCCAATAAAAAGAAACAGTGTTAGAAGTAGTTTTTGAGGGTCCATTTCCTCCCTTCCTTCTGAAATAACACGAATTGTGAGTAACACCATAGACATTATCTACAATGACTCCAAAATGTTGTTTCTTTAAATCTATAATTTTTATTTTGAGGTTCACCCGGAGAAATTTGGCAGTTGTAAAAGTTGTCAGGATAGAGAAAGGGGGTCAACACAGGGGTCAAGGCATCTACTGGGGCCTGAAATCAAGCTGGAGAAGAGTGAGCAGGGGTAGAGGGAGCCCCCCTGACTGTCTGCTGAAGAAAAGTGACAGAAGGCCTGAGCCAGAGGGCTTCTCAGAGGGGAGGGCTGGAGGGCTGCCTCAGTCCCAAGTACATGACTAACCCATGACTTATGGAAAGCCTGACAGGTCTGACCTTGGAATGATGAAGAATCACACTGGAATTGACCACAGCCCCTTCGCTGGGCTTCAGCGCTGCCCTGAGGAGGGCTTCCATCATGTTCCCAGTATGACTTCGGGTATGAACAATATCTGTGGGTGTCAACCACAGCGACAGGTCTGGGAACATTCTCAAAACACACATCTTAAATCTCTTCCACTTGATTATCTAGTTTTAATTCCATCTACTATCCATGTAGATGGCTGAGAATGGGAAATCAGAGGGAGGTTTGATTCTGGGAAGTTTAACATTCTAAACGTCAGAGTCATGAAACTGAATTTGATTTCTCTGAAATCAGTTGGAGGTGCCCAAATAGATAATACATGATCAAACTAACACATACCAACTATTAGCTAAATCCAAGACATCTACTAATTTATTTTTCACATTTTAACAGATCAGATTAGTGATCATGTTAGTATTAATGTAGTTAGTTGAATATCTCATTGGATACTCAGTGGGAAGCTGCTATGTGCAAAAAAGAAGATATGAACTATGCAGGAAGGTTGAGGAAATACAAACTTAAGATCCTGCCCCTATTTTAGGGGAAGTTAAGACCAGACGAATGAAATTCACTATGTTGTTGTATTACCATAATGATCTGCGGCCAGAAGCATTAAGTAGTATCATACGTAAATGAAATGAGTAGAAGGTGTCTAACTATTCTTAACATAAAGTTGCCCCCCCCACCTGCCCACTTCAACTTGCCCAAGGTACCTGAAGAAGGAAAAGGAAGAAGGCAAACTTTTTCAACTTCTGGAATATAAAGGGTTCTTTTACCCTAGATAGTTTGAGATTCCATCTCAAAACTGCATAGGGTTGAGAGGGTAAGAGGAAATGATAAGGGCCTGCTCCCAGGTGGGTAGTCTATCAGGAGATCCCTGCATCATGCTCGAATCCCAATGGGCTGTGCCCTTTTAGAAGGTTGAATAAGAAATAAACTGACTGCCAAAAATAGAAGATCCAGGAAACTTTCCAATCTCCACATTGGCACTAGTGGAAGGAAAAAAATCTCCCCTGAGATATTATAATCACAACAGACCCTTCACAGGTTTGCCATCCAAATTTACGCCACCTGTGAGGTCTGAAAGATCTCAAGTGGACAATTTAATTTAAAGTGGTCCTAGGTCAGTGGTGCCCCCAGGAAACTGGCAGAGGCAAACACAAATCATTTCTGGAGGAATACTAATTCAACCCAGGCCTCAAAGAATTCCCACAGATAAAGTTCCAAAGAAAATGAACAACTCACTGGAAAAAAGAAAAACACAAAGAGTCCAAGCACCTTGAGTTAAATACAGGGGAGTCAGGTTGCTACATAGATCAGGTATTGTAAATCCCAGAGAATGTATCACTATGTTTACTTTGAAGAAATAAAGGAGAAGCATCAAAATATGAACAAGTAATAAATATTTTTAAGTGTAAGAATATTTTAAAAGATGTAAATAGCACATTAGAAATGAAAACTATAATGATTAAAATTGAAAATAAAATGGATAGGTTAAACAGAAGGTTAAAGATGACAAAAATTAGTGACCGAGAATACAGATAAAAAGATAATATCAAACTTTTTTTTAACATTTTTAATTGATTTATAATCATTTTACAGTGTTGTATCAAAAAAGATAATATCAAACTTGCACCTCAGAAAGACAGAGAGATGAAAAATGTAAAAGTTAAGAACCAGAGCACAGAGTGAGGAAAGCCAACAAATGACTGATTATAATTATAGAAGATGGAATGAGAATAAGCCAATATTTAAAGATACTATGAGAGTTTTCCAGATCCCTTGAAGAACACCAACTCTCAGATCCAAGAAACTCAGTATATTCCAAAAAGAATAAATGAAAAATAACTCTACACAAAGATATATCACAGTTAAACTATGAACATCAAAGAAAATTAGTCCTTAAAGGAAGAATGGAGAAAAGATAGATAATCTGAATATCAGACTATCAGACAAATGACTCATTTCACATCAGTATGTATGGAGATCAGAGGAGAATGCAATATCCCGACATGCTTTACCCAAAAGATGATCTTTCAAGAAGAAGGGTAAAATAAAGGCATTGTTTTGCATGATGAAAAGTGGAGTTTATCACAAAGATACCTTCACTGAAGGAAATACTGAAAGGAGTTAAATGAGATATTAGAAGGAAGGGTAAACAAAGAAATTGGCAAGTGGATTAATCTAAATAAATGTTGACTATAAAATTTTAACATTTAATTTGTGGGGAAATAAAGCTGAAATATGGAACAGCAGTAAGGTTTAAGTTTGAAGTTGGGGTAAGGTAAGGTATGTAGTTTTAGGCTTTGCTGCTCAAAGTGTGGTCCAGGTACCAGTAAGATTATCACCCAGACGTTTGTTAGAAATGCAGAATCTCAGACCCCACCTTTGGCCTCCTGAATCATAACCTGCATTTTAATAAAACCTAGGGTAATCTGAACATACATTAAAAGTTAAGAAGCTATTCAAGTATGTGGAATTTGTTAATTATGCATGTTAAAAAAAAAACCTAGAGCAACCGCTAAAAGCATAGACATACAGCATAATTTACAAACAATAGAGAGCAAAATGAAGAAATTAGGGAAAAAACTTGAATCACTATGTCAGTCATTATAGTCTGGTTATTCAGTACCAAAAATCCTCATATATCATAGGCTTAAAACAACAAGGGATAATTTCTTATTCATGTTGTACATCCTTTGTTAACAGAGAAACCCAGGGAACCAGATTGAACGGATTCCTTATATATTTAGGCTTAAATCAATAATCTGACCACTTGCGTCTGATTATCTCTTTTAGCATAGATCTGTTGATAAATTTCTTTTTAATTTTCTTATTTCATATTTTGCCTTCATTTTAGAGTATATTTACTTGAAAACATAATTATAGATTTTTCAGCTGTTTTCTTCAAGCACTTTAAAGATGTCAATTCATCATCTTCTAGTTTCCATAATTATTTCTAATGAGAATTTGCTGCTAGTCTTGTTGCTCATTTGAAGGTAAAATGTCTTTTTCTTTTTCCTGGCTGCTTTTGAAATTTCCTTTTTCTCTTTTGTTTTCAGAAGTTCTACTATGCTGAACCTAGAGCTTTTTGGGTTTTTTTTTCTTGTTCTTTTCTTCTTCTTTTATTTATTTATTTATCTTTGGTCCAATTTAAATTTTGATTTTTCTTAAATTTTGTGTCTTGATGGTTTTTATCAGTTTGGGGTACTTCTTGACCAGTATCTCTTCAAATTTTGTTTCCACCATAATTTTCCCCTTTTCTCGGACTTCAATTGTACAATATGTCATATCTTTTCATCATGCCCCGTGTGTCTTTAATGCATTTTTTAATCTATCTTACATCTTTCCTCTGTGTGTGTGTATGTGTGTGTGTGATATTTGGTAGTAATCTATCTGCTCATCTTCTCTTCTGCTGTGATTAATCTATTAAACTTGTATTTTCAGTTCTTTATTTTCTTTTATATAATCTTTAGTTCCAGAATTATCATTAGATTATTTTATATATCCTCATTCCCTAGTGAAATTCTTACTCTTGGACATTTTTGTAGCATAGTAATCATAGTCATTTTAAAGTAAACTTCAAATAATAAATGATCACCTGTTGGTTTGATTTTATTGTCTCTATTTCTTCTTGATTTTGGTCACTTACCCCTGTTTCCTGACAAAATTTATTCTTTTTACTTAAATGTCAGACATTGTGAATGAAAAAGTGCAGAAATAATTTGGGACTTGGCTGATTCATCTTTCTCCAATGAGGAAATGGCATTTGGAGTAGGTACACATCCCCTTAATCCAACTCTGAAACTGACAGGCTCAAGTCTACTCTTTTATGAGGGATGATCTATTACCTGTTTGCCTTTACTCCCAGTGTGTACTCCTTCAGGGGTCTTAACTGGAAGTGTGAAGCTTTTAACAGGGGCCCATTTTCCTGATAAACTGAGTCTAATTTTTAATCTGCTGTCCTATGAGATGGCCAAATACTCTGCTCAATTAGCAGCAACTGCCTGCTCAACTTTTTAGGCTCTTAGACCCATGTCAAGAATATCAAACACCTTAGGTGGGAAAACAATGCAAAAATTGGGGGTTCACTTCAATGCACTACCTTCTTTCTGGGTTCTGTCCCATCTAGGTAGCCCTGACTGCCATACTGGCTCTCTGGTCCCTACATGGATATTTTTTCCAGATTCTCTAGATGCTCTTGGTGGGAGTGTTGGTCTACAATAAGCTACCCCATCATTACTGGAAACAGAGTTCCAGATTCCAACTTTGAATTTAAAATCTTATAAGCATTCAGTTTTGGGGGGAGGAGAGGAACATACAAATATATTTTGTATATAGAGACACAGAACATTTAGTGCCCAACATTCTGTAAGAGTAAGTAAATGAATAGAGTACTCTGGCAAAATTACAAAAGGGAAAAAACAGCAAATAATATAGGGTGCCAGGTGATTTTCTACATGCTGTACATGTATTATTTACTTTATTATTCATAATAATACTATGAGGAATATACTATAATTATCCCTATCTGATGATGAGAAAAGCAAGAGATAGAAAGTCTAAGTCACCTGTATAATGTCACATACACAGTCACACCTACAAGTTGAACACCAGCACTGTATGCCTTCACAATCCAAGAAATATAAAGAAATTAGTATAAGCAGAAGAAATAAGGATGCCTGGAAGAAATTAAGAATTTTGACTAAATGCTGATACTTGGAAGGATCTTTTTTAAAAAACAAAGTTTTAGTGACTGAAAAAATTACATCTCTTTTTCTGAGTCCAATCATGCTATTTGAGCCTATCTTTAAGAATATTTAAATAATTATAATATGTGTTGATTTTGTTAGATCTCAGATTTTAGAATCAAACTCTCCTGACAATAACATATTATTGTCACAGAACCACGTGTAACATTTGTTTGGTGTTTTCTGACTGTTATGCATAGTACTAAGCACTTCAGGTGGGTTGACCAGTTTTGTCCTCACAGTTACTTATAAAGGAGGTACCATCATTATCCCCAATTACAGATGAGAAATTCTAAGTTTTGACCTAAAGTATCTTTTTCATGATTACCTAGCTAATAAGTAATAAGTGATGGAGTATGAACTCTAGGAGCTCACTCTTAACTAGGCTCCCTCCCACACAAGAAGTAAAAACAAGAGCATGCTCAATAAAAATTATAATGTGAAGGAACAGAAGTGGGAGGTAGGGTAAGTGCTAAGTTCCTTATATTTTATGAAAGAACATCAATAGATAGTGTTTGAAGATAATTTTAAACGCAGAAATAAATCTGTAAACTTATAATAACTAGGGAAAGTAAAAAACAAATGTTTAAAAGCAGTTGCCTCTGGAGTATGGGATGATGGAAAAGAGTAGATAAATTATCTTTTCAGTTTATACCATTCTCATCTGTTTTCAAAATTTGTAGGCATCACAGACAGAAAAAGTGAGATAAAAAGAGAGAAATTATGCTATAGTAATGCTGGGAGGTTATATTCCATTGAGAGCATATGTCCTTTTTTTTCTTTTTCTTTTATATATATATTTTTAAATTGAAGTATAGTCAGTTTACAATGTTGTGTCAATTTCTAGTGTACAGCACAATACTTCAGTCATATAGGAACATACATATATTCGTTTTCATATTCTTTTTAACCATAAGATTGTGAATATAATTCCCTGTGCTTACAGTATAAATTTGTTGTTTATCTATTTTATATATAGTAATATGTATCTGCAAATTACGAACTCCCACTTTAACCCTTCCCACTCCCTTCCTCCTCAATAACCATAAGTTTGTTTTCTATGTCTGTGAATCTGCTTCTGTTTTGTAAATAAGTTCACTTTTCTCTTTTTCTTGGTTCCACATATAAGTGATATTATATGGCATTTTTCTTTCTTTCTGGCTTAGTTCACTTAGAATGACATTCTTCAGATACATTAATGTTACTGCAAATGGCATTATTCTGTTTTATGGCTGAGTAGTATTCCATTGTATAAACATACCACAACTTCTTTATCCAGTCATCTGTTGATGAACATTTAGGTTGTTTCCATGTCTTGGCTATTGTAAATAGTGCTGCTATGAACATTGGGGTGCATGTATATTTTTGAATTAAGGTTCCCTCTGGATATATGCCCAAGAGTGGGATTGCTGGATCACAGGATAAGCCTATTTTTAGTCTTTTGAGAGTGTATGTTCTTGATTGCTCTTGGCCACATTGCAAACAATAATAATAGCCTTCCCACTGGAGAAAGCCTGTGGTACTGACTGGTGCCACCTGCGAAGGAGGCTTCATAAGTCTTTCTAATTCTATTCCAATGTTACAAAGCCCACATGCCCTGAGAAATAAGCCCTATTAAACCATATCTGCTTTATCCATTATCAAGATTATATTTTGACCTTGAAATTTTCACTCTTTCTGTTCTCATTTCTAACAGGTTTAGAACTTGGGTGAAAAAAGGTGTGCTTTCTGATGAGTCTCCAGGCACACACTAACACATTTAACAAGAAAAATAATTAAGCATAAAGTTGAAAGAGAGGAACAGCGCTGAATCATTTTACAATTCCTTAGCACACCTAAAACATCGTTAAGATGCTTGAAACCATTTGATACCTTTCCTGGACTCAAATACAATAGTTCTAGGTGGAGTGAAAGCAAATTTAGAGTCTGGAAAACGACCAAGCTTGGATTTCAATCTTTTTTAGTCATTCCATGTCTCTTGACTTCAATTACGATTGGATAAAATGCAGAAGATGTTTCACTCACTGTTCCGCAAAGTGTAACCCATTACCAGCAAAGGCCCCAGGATTGCTGCACTCAGTCCTGTTTGGAGGGAGCGCTTGCAAAGAGGTAACAATCCTCCTGAGAAGCTTGCTGAGTCCTCACAGCTCAGTCACAGCTTCACTGCATCCTCCTGTCAACAAAGCAAGTCATCTCCATTTTCATGGGCTATTTCTGGGGCGGGGTGGGGGCTGTTGGAGGGGAAGGAGGACGTGGGGCGGGGGAAGAAAAAAAAACCCACCTTGGGATCCCTTAGGTCCCAAAGCAAAGAGAACTTGGAGCTCTGTTGTTTTTCTTGAACAAGGCCTCCTCTTTGCACTTTTCCCACTCTTTGCCAAGGTGCTGGGAAATGGTAAAGCTGGGACCGGCCGGCCAGCTCCAAGCAATCTTGCCTGACAGCCCAGAACCTACTCTAGGATGTGCATTTTACCCAACAGCTGTTTCTGCTTCACTCTAATTTGTTCAGGATTTGGTTGGGACCCTAGAGTTCACCTTCTGCGAAATATTTGTTAATTTTTGTTTTTAGCCAAGAAAATACCTTTTTCCCTCCCAAAATGAGAACAATTTGCTCTGGGATTGAAGATGGATTTGTATTATAGCTGCAGTGGAGATTTGTTCAATTGCTTCATAGCCACATACCCAACACTCACTAATTCCTTTTAACAAGAAAATGGTAAGCAGGTGGGGTTGAAATCATAGATAAATAAAGAGTCCTCTCCAATCCATTCAGTTGGGTCTTTGTAGAAGGAATTCTACCCAGCTGGCAGTGCACATGCTAAAAAATGGAGTATTTTTTTTTAAACCAGCATTAAGAATGGTAGACATGATAACATGCTTATAAAATCTACTCAGTAGACAAGGCTTCAAAACAACATCATTTTGCTAATTTCTAAAACTCCTTTCCAGATATTACCATCTTCACTTAGAAACTAATTCTTTTCATACACTACCTTTATCTATGTACCTTGGTCTTGTAACAAAACACTTGAACATTTTTGGTAGCAACAACTGTAACCTTGTATATTTTAAGACATTTTTTTTTCCAATGAGAGTAACGGCCTTTGTAAGCCCGACAAACAAAACTGTATATGTGAGACCAGCTTCCCCAAAAGGTATAGACTTTCTTTCCTGTAAAATATGTATTTTTTTATATCCTAAAGAAAACATCACTAGATTATTGGTTAAGAAGATCCTAGGCATCTTATCAGTTCTGAAAAATTTCCAGTGAGACTCATAGATCCCTGAGGCCAAATTACACGACCATTTCCTTTGCCCTGTCCCTACAGTCAGTGTTGGGTCGCTATTTGTGAAGGACAATCTAATACTTCTTTTAGCTTGAGTAATATTTTATGGACAGACACACAAACACATGAACACATATATAAACTCACAATCTCACGATAGCTGCTTTCTTCCTTACCTAGTATTTAGTCCTGGAAGTGTTTTGTTGTTTTTATTTGTTTTAACTCTTCGTTTCATTATAAAATAAACAACATGCCATAATAAAATCTTTTCATTACCCTATCAAGGTAAATAAATTCAGATGCCTTCCTAATTTGTTTCCTACAGACCTTTAATGTACTGCTTTCGACATTTTGGACCTGGACATACAGTAAGAAATATACTTTCTACTTTATTCAAAACCAAAACCAAAGTTTCATGAAACCATAGCTCTCTTTGCTCTTTGTGGTATCGCTCTGATATTTTCTCTTCCATTCCATTCTGGTCTACTTGTGTTTTTTGTTTTTTTGTTTTTAATTTTTTTTAATGCTGGCAGTAACCTGCAGTTTGAAAAATCTTGCCCCATGGGAACTTATCTTTGCCTCTACATCTCCTAAATTGAATATTTAAGTCACCCAACCTATCTCACTCTATTTTCCCACCAGATCTTAAAGAACTCACTGCCAAAGCCACTGCACTGAAAGGCAGAATTTTATGAGGTCTCTCTGTCTCCTTAACATCAAAATTCTAACCTGGTGTCCTAAAGTTAGCCATGCCCATCTTCAGTCCCACTTCACAGTCAGGCCCCATCCCGTCCCACTTTGTATTAACCACGCAACTTCTGTATTTCCTGCTGAACCGTAATTTCCAATGTGCAAAGAATTGTATCTAATTTGGTTTAATTTTTTTTTTCTCCTGCTCTCTTACTTTTCTTCTAACACAGTCTTATTCATCCAGGAGGTACTACATATATTAAAAAAAAACTTAAGGAACTTTTAAAAATTAAACCAATGTATCTATAACTTCCATCTTCAACTGAATAATATCTAATTCAGTCTCTTCCCACAAATCCAATTTGACAAACAATTTGTGAGATTTCATTCCCAGATCTACTAAATCTCCAACAAAACAGATCTGTTTTCACTTTGAATTAAATGCTTCCAAACCTCTAGCTCTGTCTTTTCCTAGACAAGCACTTCCTAGATAGATGAATGTAAGACCAGGATACCCCAAGTCCTACATCAAATCATTAGCACAGAACTTGGTGTCCCAGATGCTGACACTACTCTAAAGGGAATCCTGAGCTTCTCATTCCATGCCGCTGTTTCCTTACGCCCCAGACTTGCCCTCAGCTAATTTCCATGCTTTTTCCTTTTTTAAACTTTTTATTGTTTTTAAAATAAAAATTGTATATATTTAAGGTATACACATGATGATGTGAAATTTAATCAAATCACATAGTGAAATAATTACCATAGTCAAGCTAATTAATGCACATAATTACACTTGTGTGTGTCATGACAGCACCTGAAATAATACCTTATGCCCAGTATTCAAAATGGTATTAACTAGAATAATCATGCTGCATATTAAATCTCTAGACTTAATCATCCTGCATAACTGCAACTTTGTACCCTTTCCCCAAACCCCCCCCCCAACTCCTGGTAACCATCATTCTGCCCTCTGCTTCTATGTATTCAGCTTTTTCAGACTTCACACATAGGTGGGATGCAGGGTTTGTTTTTTTTTTTCTTTCTTTCTGTATCCAGCTTATTTCATTTAGCATAATGTTCTCCAGGTTCATTCACGTTGTTGCAAGTGGCAGAATCTCCTTTTATTAAGGTTGAATAATATTTCATTGGACACTTATATACCAGACTTTCTTGATCCATTCGTTCATTGAGGATACTTAAGACTGTTTCCATATATTGGCTATTGTGAATAATGCTACAATGAAAATGGGTGTGCAGGTTATCTCTTCAAGATACTGATTTAATTCCTTTGATTATATAACCCAGAAAATGGATTGCTGAATCATATGGTAGTTCAAATTTTAGTTTTTTGAGGAATCTCCATTTTGTTTTCCATAATAGTTGCACCAGTTTACATTTCTACCGACAGTGTACAAGAGTTCCCATTTCTCTACAACCTTACCAACATTAGTTAGCTTTTATTTTTATTTTTATTTTTGATAATAGCCATCCTAAGAGGTGTGAGGGGATATCACATTGTGGTTTTGATTTGCCTTACCCTGATGATTAGTGATGTTAAGCACTTTTTCCTATACCTGTTGGCCATTTGTCTGTCTTCCTTGGAAAACTATCTATTCAGGCCCTTTGCTCATTTTTTTAATCAAGTTGTCTTGTTACTATTGAGTTATGAGACTTGCTTATATTTTTTGATATTAACTCCTTACGAGATATATGATTTGCATATATTTTCTCTGAATCTATTAAGTTGCCTTTTCATTTTCTTGATGATTTCCTTTGCCATACAGAAGCTTTTCAGTTTGATGCAGTCCCTGCTATTTATTTTTGCTTCTGTTGCCTGAGCTTTTGATGTCATATCCAAGAAATTATTGCCAAAGTCAACATCAAAGAGCTTTTTCCCCTTTGTTTCTAAGAATTTTATGGTTTCAGGTCTTATGTTTGAATATTTCATCCATTTTGAGTTGATTTTTGTGTATGATGTAAGTAAGGATCAAATTTCTATCTTTTTTATGTGGATATCCAATTTTCCCAGGACCATTTAATAAAGTGACTATTATTTTCCCATTGGGTATTCCTGGCTCCCTTGTAAAATATTAGTTGACTGTATATGCATGGGTTTATTTCTGGGCTCTCAATTGTGTTCCATTGGTCCATTTTTATGCCAGAACTATACTGTTTGATTATTATAGTTTATAATATAATTTGAAATGAAGAAATGAGATGCTTCCAACTCTGTTCTCTCTCAAGACTGCTTTAGCTGTTCAGGGTGTTCTGTGGTTCTTTACAAATTTTAGAATTGGTTTTTCTATTTATGTGAAAAATGCCATTGTAATTTTGATAGGATTGCACTGACTCGGTAAATCACTTTGGGTAGTATGGGCATTTTAACAATTTTAGTTCCTTCAATCCACAAATATGGGATATTTTCCCACTTATTTGTGTCTTCTTCATTTTCTTTAATCAATATGTTACAGTTTTCAGTGTACAGATCCTTTACTTCATGGTTAAATTTATTATCCCTAAGTATTTAATTTTACTTTTGCCTTTTTGATTTGGATTATTTTAATTTACTATCTTCTTGTCTTACTGCTGTTGCTAGTACTTCTAGTACTATGCTGAGTAGAAGTAATGAGAGTGGGCAGTCTTACCTTGTATGGGATCTCAGAGGAAAAGTTTTAACTTTTCCCCCAATGATAATGATATTAGCTGTGGAATTTTCATAAATGGCCTTTATTGTGTTATGGAAATTTCCTTGTATACCTACTTTGTTGGGAATTTTTATCATGAATGAATGTTGAACTTTGTCAAATGTTTTTAGTGCATCTACTGAGATGATCAAGTGGTTTTTATCATTCATTCTCTTAATGTGGTGTATCACACTGATTTATTTGTGTATGTTAAACCATCCTTGCATCCCAGGAATAAAGGCCATTATGATCATTATGTATGTGTTGTTGAATTCAGATTGCTAGTATTTTATTGAGGAATTCTGCACTGATATTTATCAGAGATATTTGCTTATAGTTTTCTTATCTTGTGGTATCTGTCTGGCTTGGGTATTAGGATAACACTAGCTTCACAAAATGAGCTTGAAAATATTCTCTCTACTTCTATTTTTGTGGAAGAGTTTAAAAAGGGTTAATATTAATTACTCTGAATGTTTGATAGAATTCAGCCATGAAGCTACCTGGTTCTGGGCTTTTCTTTGTTGGAAGGTTTTTGATTACTACTTTAATCCCTTTATTTGTAGTTGATCTGTTCAGGCTTTCTATTTCTTCTTAATTCAATACGGGTGAGTTGTATGTCTCTAGGATTTTATCTGTTTCTTCTAAGTTATCCAATTTGTTCACATATAATTCTTCATAACACTCCCTAATGGTCCTTTTTTAATTTCTGATGCATCTGTTATTCTGATTGTATTTATTTGAGTCTTCTCTTTTTTTCTTAGTCTAGCTACGTGCTTGTTAATTTTATTTTTTCAAAAACACAACTCTTAGTTTTGTTGATTTTTTAAAATTGTATTTCTGTTCTCTACTTGATTTAGATCTGCTTTGATCTTTATTATTTCCTTCCTTCTGCTAACTTTGGTTTTAGGTTTTTTCTTATTTTTATAGTTTCTTGAGGAGTAAAGTTAGGTTGTTTATTTGTGATCTTTCTTATTTTTTAATGGCAGCAATTATCACTATAAATTGAGTATGTTGAACATCTAATTTACATGCTTTTCCCTCCCTGTTTCCCCTCTTTTTCCATGATGACCACCCCATTCATACCCCACATCCTTCTGAGGAAGTCCTGGCCACTTTCTTCTTGCAGTTTTCCCTGGTTTTCAGTCCCCATTTACCCATATATGCACTCTGACTTAACATGTTTGGTGTCTTCTGTAAATTTCATGCCCATTTCACTCCTTCCCCATGATATAATTTATGAACCGGTCTATTTTCCCCCAATATTCCTCCATCTACATACTTATATACTCCTGAGATTTCCCTAAGATAAAGTATTTCTTACATTACTTAGTTTGGTTTTCCAGAAACCTTTAAAACAAAGCTGTGGTAATATATACATAATATTTACCACCTTAACCATTTTAAATGTACATTTTAGTGGTATTAACTACATTAATATTGTGAAACCATCACCACAAACCTTTTCCAGAACTATTTTTATGGCAAATCTGAGGCCTTATGTCCACTAAACAACAACTTCCCATCCTTCCTCCTACTAACCCTTGACAACCACCAGTCTACCTTCTGTTTCTATGAATTTGACTACTCTAGGTACCTCATTTAAGTGGAATCATACAGCATTTGCCTTTTTGTTTCTGGCTTATTTCACTTAGCATAATGTCCTCAAGGTTTGTTCATATTGTAGCATGTGTGAGAATTTCCTTCCTTTTACAGCTCAAAAATATTCTATAATATGTATATACCATGTTTTGTTTATTCATTCATTCACCAATAGACAGGTTCCTTCCTCCTTTTGGCTTCTGTGAAAAACACTGCCATGAACATGGGCTTACACATATCTTTTCAAGTCCCTGTTTTCAATTATTTTAGGTATATACCCAGAAATGGAATTGCTGGCTATGGTATTTTTTATATTTTTAATTCTTTTTTTTCCCTTTGGAACTGCCATATTATTTTTCAAAGTGGCTGCACCATTTTATATTCTTCCAGAGCCCTTCTGAATGATGCCTAATATTGACTGAGGCTTAGTCAATGTTCATTTAATTTTATCAAATCAAATCATTAGTCATCCAAATTAATGTTGAAATGTACAAATAACACGTTCTTTTGAACTATTTGGTAAGGCTTAAAGGTTAAAAATCTGCACTAGTGTTTGTGACTTGTTTGCCAATAACCATACATCACACTGGATGTCATTTCTATTATTTCAAAATCATAAAAGTCAGAAGGCATAAAACAGTCTTATTTGTATAGAGATCTTGTTGCCTCCATACGCAGTGAAGCTTCTACCTTAATCACATGGCAAGTGAACAAAGATTAGACTTAGAAAACAGAAAAGAACTATCTCAATCCAATAAGATCAGAAGATTGGCTTAGATGGTCCCAAGCAAGACCTAATACTGATCTCTAAGCCTAGAGAGACTCTTCATCCTGCTATTCATCAATCACTCCCAAACAACAGAGGAAAGTCTAGGTAAATTATGGTGCACTTGCACAGCACAAAAGTCCGTGGTTTCTTGCAGGGGCATTTGTAATGTCATTTAATGATATGGGAAAGTGATTATGCTAATTATATTAGGTGAAAAATCAAAATAAATTGGTTGTCATAAAATATGATCTTAATAGTGCAAAAAAAAACTAGACATAAAAATAACCAGAATGAAATATATACTTGTTAATGACTAATTTTATCCTATTTATACATTATGTAAAGCACCGATTTTCTTCAAATGAGTACATATTGCTCTTCTAGTAAAAATGTATATTTGAGAAAAAAATATCTATATGTGGGAGTCACTGGAGCTGTAACAAAAGGCTGAATCCATGGGAAAAAACTCATTCAGAAGAAGAGTAGCATGTTGCTCCTAAAGAGATGGTAGTAGCCGTGCTCCCTGTGCTCAGAGCACCAGGCAGTGTGAAGGAGCACTGAGGGATGCGGGCTGTGCGTGGGGATGGGGCTAGCTGGTGGCTGGCCAAAGGTTAGAGGGGAAGGAGGAAAAAGTTATCTGTTCCTAACCTGCCCCACGGTTG
The DNA here is from genome assembly GCF_048564905.1 of Vicugna pacos. NCBI lineage: Eukaryota > Metazoa > Chordata > Mammalia > Artiodactyla > Camelidae > Vicugna > Vicugna pacos. Next base: position 49,144,772 of record NC_133001.1, read on the forward strand.
CATCCACTTACCTCCACCCCAGCACTCTCCCTCTCACTTCCCCATTCTTTATTCATACAGAGGCAGCAGGCATGAAGACCAACATTATAAGTCACCTCTCCAGAGAGCGGCTCTCTTAATCAAAACCAAAGTCTGAATCTAGACTAATGAAGGCCAAAAGATCAGATTCCAGGAGTCAGTATTCGCTCAAGTACTTAATGAAAAATCCAGTTTGTGTGAGGCATCCACCTCAGAGATGAAAAGCTCAATAAAACTCCCCGAAAGAACTCATAGTCTGTTGGGGGTGAAGTCTCTCTTCCAGAGGCTGGGGGGATACAAGAGAGGTACCTGCCCTCATGGAACTTGTCCTACATAGATCTCAGCCCTGGTAGAGCCTCACTCATCAGTATGTGAACCTCAGTTTAGGTTCTGGTAAAGCAAAGTCAGAATTTACTGCCTACAGCTTGATTGCGCATGAGCAGTGGTCATGGTTAAATGAGATCAGCTAATTTGATAGAGGAGAGAAACCACAACTTTTATGGAATGATGGGAGAAGTTTCTAAACTTAATGTTCCTTTGGTCATGGCTGGAGAAGCCAAAGTGCAGGGCTGAGAAGCATCTGCAATGTTTTTCTAGGCAGCCAGTCTGTTTAAGAGACTTCTCACAGTCATTAAAGCAAACATCAGATTCTCCATACCACACCCTTCAATCTGGCAGAGAACTCTGAGCTAGGCCCAGCAGGGCCTGACCCCTGAAAATGATGCTGTTTAAGCCCTCTGATATCAACACTGTCTCTCTGGCCAGACTCATTTGCCAAAGCCTTCAACATGGGCATACTTAACCTACGGACTTACTTACATAAACTACTTTATCCAAGAAGTAAAACTAAATGGAAACAGGCATGTTGTGTCTGTGTTTGTATATGTGATGTGTGTGTGTGTGTGCGTGCTATTATGGATGTGTGCAGTCGGAACCTAACTCATATTTATCCATGGCTCTATGTTTATCTATGACAGGCCTATGGGTACTGTCTTAACTAATAGAGTAACTTCCAATTCCATGAGATACCCAATCAGAAAAAAATGTCTCAGCAGCCTAAGAAAAACAGCTAGAGGAAGAAAGGATAGAGGAACGTTAAGAACAGTAAGAAAGGTGCAGGAGAGAATAGAGGAAAACGAAGAGGATGGTGTTTCCAAGTTTCATTAAATCCACTCCCCTCACTGTAGGCATTTTTCTTAACCAGCCATACATTTTGGTCAGCATTGCCAGAAGCCACAGAAAGACAGTGACTAGCCAAAAATGCTTGACTCCACTGTGCTAAGAAATGATCTGGAGTGCCTGGGATTTCCTGCCCGCTGGCCCTATTGAAACCTATTAAATCTCTCTTCTGAATTTTGGTGTTCTCACTGGGCTAAAGCATGGAGAGGGCAGGGCCAGGATCTTATTCATCATTTTGGCTACTGGATGATGGTTTTGAGAGAGTAACACTTGTCAGGCCCTCAGCTAATGATATATCATCTCATGTTTTGAGTACTATCACCATGTTCATTTTTACAGATGACCAAATGAAAAGTAGAGTTTGAGCAAGTTGCTGAAAATTAAGAGGTGTGTAGAATCAGAGAGAAACTCAAATCCCAGGTCTGACCTCCTACACACTCCTGGGCATGAAAATGCAACAGTAGGTAGTTAATAAATGACTTAATTCTGGCTGGAAATATGAGCTGGGTAGCAGCATGACAGTAGGGGATCCACCCCCTTCACACTCTAAATTGTACCGCCTGAGGTCAGGTCAGTGCCACTGGGACCACAGCAGATCAGAGAGTCCATGGGACTCATAGCAAGAACACTGTGCTAGGAGGAGGAGGCCTGGGCCTCGGAGCTAGACCACCACTGGTTCTCTGTGTGGCTTGGCAAAAGCAAATTTATACCCCACGGCTTCCATTTCCTCACCTAGCAAACAAAAGATGTTCCACTCTGTACCCCAAAAGTCTGGTAGGAGGACTAGAGGAAACAGACATAGGTGAAGGTGCTTCATATAACCCACATGGGAGGTAGCATCAGTGATGAAAGGGTCTTGACACTGGAGCTGGGTCCATGTTCTTCTAAGTGACCTGTCTTCATGGTTGCTCTTTGCTTTCTGCCATTGAGGAGCACAAACACCACCACTACTACTTTAAGTAAAATTCAACAAACTCATAGGAAATGCAGGGAAGGAGAGTTGGGAAATACTGGCAGGTCAGATGGAAAGCAGATCTCTGAGTCACCATTTCTCTTGAAGGATATCAAATGCTCTCTCCCAGCATCCAAGGCCTCTCCCAACTCTCCTCCGTAGACTTCCCGCTCAGTAATAACACATGACATGCAGTTCCTCCAACACAGCAAGCTCTCTCAGACCTCTGATCCCTTTCACTTGCGGAGGGAACACTGATGCCTCATTTCCTTCAGTGTTTTGAAACTCAGTCCACGCACCACTACTGTCGGGAAACGACTCTCCTCCCTCCTCAGTGCTCACACAGCACTCATGTCGTTATACAGTTCCTAAGTATCCTTATCTCCATCACCAATAAGTCCTTCAAAAGCAGGAATCATGCTCCTTTCATCTGGTTATTCCCAGTCAGTGGCATAAGACCTGGACCTCTGTAGGTATATGGTGAATTTTTACTCAATTAAGCTAAATTAGTATGTGTTCATAGTACCTTCAATGGTCAGGAGAAAGTAGGGCTGATGAGTTTGATGCTGAACAAATGCCTCAGGAACAAAGCTTCATTTGCAAAGTATTTCCCTAGCATGTATGATCTCTTACAGTCAGTTAATAATTAACCCAAAAGAATCTCCATAATTTTATTAGTGAGGTTCCTGCAACTACACTGAGTTTAATCCAAGATGGAGACCATATTTTATTAACCTGTCAAATCACAGCTTCTCAATAATGTTCATTGACAGACTGAGTGAATGAAAGGCTTTTATGATACCCATTTATACATCACCTCACAGAACCTAGCATGATGCTTGGGACATAATGCATGCTCAAAAATGACTTCCAAATGAATGAGTGAACAAATAAATGTCTCTTTTATCTATTTTTCTAACTACAATAACTAACAAAGGATAGAGTACGTAGCAATTCAAACATCATTATTTGGTGAATAAAAAAATTAAAGATTCAAAAATGACCAAGTGAGAATTTGGCTATTTTTTCAGGTTTAAGACCTTTTTACAATACAAAATTAAATATGACAATATCAACTAAATATTCATACTTCTAAGTAGAATGCTGCTAGCAAAAGCATCATTAAAAATAGCACCCAGTAGCTGGTTATGTATGAGGTGACATATTGTTTGGCTATGACCATGGTAGAGTTCTTAAGCTGATGCATTTAATGAAGAATATACTGAGATGCAGGATAATTATTACTGAATTGCAGAAATGTTGCATTATGTTAAATATCCACCTGTTATATCATATATTCTAAAAGCATTCCTTCCAATCAATCTCCTCCCTCTCCCCAAGAGCCAATCAGCATGCGTTACAGTTCATGACATGGAAACTTCTCTGTGATGTTTCCCATATAAAAGGATTAGGCGTTAAGGACCAAGTAGAGTCAGTCAAGTTTACCTCTACATGGCATTTTCCTGACAAAACAGTCAAAATAGCTCTTTTTTCCAGGAAACTCATGATTGGATTCTGTTTTGGAAAGATAGGCTCTTCCAGGCTAAGCCTACTTGGCTGAACAATGCTTCACTCTCTCACTGGGAATCATAAGCTTAAATGAACAGTAAATTGGGTCTTCGAGGAACCCAGGTTCAAAGGTGAAGCCAAGGCAGGGCTTTGTACATGGATACAGTTAGTCTCAAAAATGTTGAACCACATGACTTCTCAAAATAAAACCATACAAATCCCAAAACCAAAGGCACATGACCCAATACCTCACAGTTCCTGTTTGAGTGGAAAAAACAAATACAGATTAAAATTCATCACCTCATAAATTTATACAAAACTCCAACAAAAAGCAATTGAAATAAATATAATATTTAAAAATGAGGAAAGAACTCTCTATTCACAATGATTTGATCCCCAATTCAGATTTATTCTTATCATAAACATAATTTATTTTAAAAAGGAAGTACAACGCACTAGCAATGAAAGATTAATAAATTAACAATATGGCTTATTGCCCTTATAAGTCAGCAAATAATTTAAAAAGAAGAGTAGCCAATGTGATCAAATGCAGAGAAATGGGTCATCTCATTTATTGCTGCTATATACTGTTAGGATGCACAAATAAGATGAAAGTAAATACAAGATAATAGAAAGTAGAAGGAAAAAAAGGACCCTAGATTTGTTACCATCCAAAAAAAAAAAAAACTAAACAATAGGCACTCAAAGCTGATATATATTAATTAATCTTCTCCCCCTACAATCACCTCCTTTCACCTTTTCTTTTCTCCCACCTGCCTACTTCTCCTCCATTATCATTATTGCCTCATACTCATCATTATCTACATCATCATTGGGAATAAAGAGCAAGCAGAAATCCTCTGGGTCTCTATTGGGAAATCACCATTTGTGACACATTGAAATGCGGTTGCCATGGGATAAAGAGACTTCTGGAAATTGTAAAGCACTTGATTACCATACCATGTTGTGTTGACTGTTTAATTTTTACTAACATTGTTTCCCTTATAGTTTCCTTTTTACTTAATCTTGCATCTCACAAACAAAATCAATAGCTCTCTCCCTCTCTCCTTCTGTTTCACCCTCATACATTCTCATACAAAATAAATCCTACAATCTCTTTAACCCATATAAAATTTCCAATTGATTTACTTCTACTCAAAATATTATGATCTTGCAGAGGCAAAATGCACATTGTTTAAAACAGTAGTATCAATTACTGTTTTAAATTTGATATTTTAAAAGTCCTCCTTAAAAGGCCATCCATTCTAATTAACATATCATAGTTATACCCAGTAAGAGAGTGAGACAGGGAAGTAGAAGAAGCAAGGGAAGAGTTAAAAGAACTGCTGTAAGATGTATGAATATCCGGTATGGACTAAGCATTTTACATGCATTACTTTGGTGATTTTCCATGTTAGGAGAAGGAGGATGGAGACTTAGGAACATTAAGTGACCAGCTAAAAAGCATTAGAGTAAGAGACTGAATTGTTATCTTTCTGACACTAAAGGCTATGTTTCTTTATAATTTGTCTCTTATGGTTATCCTCCTCTGTGACCTTTTTGTATTTAAATAAAGCAAAACATAAAAATAATTATATTTACTAAGATATTTATTATATCCATATTATAGCAGAAGAAAGTTGGAATCAAGAAAATAAATTAAATGTCTAACAGTAAGAGAATGATGGCACAACTCTAAAAAGAGCAGCCATAAAAAGTCATAATTTGAGAGAATTTACAATAACATGGAAATGTTTATATTGAAATGATATTGGAATGTTAATAATGGTATGGTACGGTTAAGTAGAAAAGTGAAGACAAATTAAATCATCAGAAAAACATAGTCACATCTCTTATGAATTTATACACAAAAATCCTCAACAAAATGTTAGCAAATCAAATACAACAATAAATGAAAAGAATGATACACCATGACCAACTGGTATCTATTCCAGGTATGCAAGGATGGTCAAAATTTTAAAATCAATCAGTGTAATCTACCACAACAACAATCTAAAGAAGAAAAGTCAAATTATATAATCATACCAATTAATGTAAAAAAGTAGAAAAATCCAACACCAATTCATGGTAAATAAAACAAACAAACAAAAACAACAACAACAAAAAAAACCTTTCAGCAAGTTGAGAATAGAAGAAAACAACTTTACTTGATAAAAAAGTATCTACCAAACATCCTATAGCTAACAGTATATTTAATGGTGAAAAACAATGCTTTCCACTGATGACCAGGAAGAACAAGGCAAGGATGTCTGCCATCACCACTCCTACTCAGCATAGTTAGTACTAGAAGTCCTAGCCAGTGCAACGAGGCCAGGAAAAGAAAGAAAAGGCATATATACTTGAGAGAAAAACTAAAACTGTTATTATTTGCAGATTTGATTATTCATTTAGAAAACCACAAGAAATTTACAAAAAAAATTTTACAACTAATTAGTGAGTTTAGCAGTTACAGAATTCAAGTTCACAATATATCTTGCTATATTAACAATGAATACATGGAAACAAATTAAAAATGCAATACCATTTACCATCACTCTAAAGAAAATAAAATATTTATGGATAAATTTAACAAAACTTGTATAGGACCTATATGCTGAAAATTTTTAAATGCTGATGAAAGAAATTTTAAAAAGGTCTAAATAAATGAAAATGCATACTGTGTACATGAATTGGAAGACTCAATAGTGAAGAGGTCAATTTTCCTAAATTTAGCTAAAGTTTAATATAATTCCTTCCAAAATCCCATCAAGGTATTTTTGTAGACATATACAAGCTTATTCTAAAGTTTATTTGGAAAGGTACATTTAATGTAATAGCTAAAACAATTTTCAAAAGAAGCATGTGGGAATTTATCATTTTATACTTAATATTAAAAGCTATAATACAGCTACAATATGCAAGACAATGTATTGGTGGAAGAATTTTCACATAGATCAGTGGAACAGCATACAGAACTCGGAAGCAGACTCACACAAATATATTCAATTGATTTCTGATAAATTTGCAAAAGCAATTCAAAGCAGAATGGATGGTCTTTTCAAGAAATAGATTTGAACAACTGAACATCCAAGTGAAAAACAAAAACAAAAACAAAAGGCCTCACACTATATAAGATTACCACAAAATGGATCATAGATTTAAATGTAAAGTGTAAATCTATACAACTTTTAGAAAAAATAAAAAGTAAGAGAAAATCTGCAAGATAAAGGGTTAGACAGAGAGTTCTTAAATTTGACAACAAAAGCATGGTAAATAAAAGGAGATACTGATAAATTGGACCTAATTAAAATTTAAAACTTGCTCTTTGAAAGACCCTGTTTAATCAATACTATAGTAACAAACTATAGTTTATGTAGTACTATATATCAATACTAAAGTAACAAACAATCCAACTAATGGGCAGAAGACATGAATAGACATTTTACTGCAAAAGACAGAGAGATGGCAAATTTTAGAAAAAGGCATCAGCAAAACTCATTTTACAGTAAGTATTATTATTCAGAAATAATGCCTGAGCAACTTCAGTACATACTTTCACTTCACTTCTCATGTTCCCAACACAACAAAACATGAAAACACAATTGTAACCTTGCCATGTTCACTTCAATAGTCAAAAACCAAAGAAAAATTCCCATAAGAGTATTATCAAATGACTATCCCTAAACTTTAATCATTGGACTCAGGGAGATTCCCAAGTTGAAAAATCACCAACATATATATTTTAAATTATGTGAAAAGAATTCAGATTTGATCTTGGCTACAACTGTGATGACTGGGCCTAAATACCACCCTTTTTAAAGTTGCAGTCATATGATTAAGTCCCTCTGATTGAGTCCCTCAAAGACATGACCCCTCACAGACAGTGAAATGTTAATAGTTGTTGACCAAAGAGCCAGTCTTTTCCAACGAAGAGTTGAACAATGGCTAAGACAAAGTTATTAGAGCAGCCCAGAGCTCTCAGACAAAGACTAGTTCTTCCTGTGGGGTCCTTGGAATGCTTTCCATCATTCCCTGGGTATTCCTCTTGGATGATTTTCTTGGAAAATATTCACATTGATCTTTGGTTTATTCCATTGCTTCTCAAAGAAGCCAAAGTTAAAAACTGACCTTGAGCTCAAGTAACTTCTAATGTGTCACATATGGAGGCAGGGAGATAAAGCTCTGTCTGGTTGAGAAAGAATAATTCTGCCAAAGCAGTGTTCTCAATAGCACTGATGATAATAATAACAATAATAACTCCACATATTAATAAAGTGCTTTACATCTACCAATATTTTAATATACATTATAGCATCGAATTCTTATGAAAATGCTGAGGTAGGTGAGCAAATAGTATATTTATTATTCTCAGATGGAAAAATGAGGCTCAGAAATGTATGTGCCTTGTCTAAATTAATTGTCCAGCAAGTGTTGCAGATACCACTTGAACGTCAAATCTCATTTGTAACATTAAAGAAATTTTTAAAGATAAAAAGAACATAAAAATTTGCATTGAGACTAGCTGTGTCTAGTCTATACGACACAAACTTATCACAATTCCAAAAGAATGTACAGTTACCATTTTTAAGCTGAAATATGTATAAAGGTAACTTTTCATTTATTCACTTACTAAAATCAACAGGAAATTGGATCTTTTCAATGATTAGCCATTTCCATTTCCTATCATGTATTTTTTTCATTCATCTACTGAAGTCTTGATATTTTTCTTATATATTTGAATGAGTTAATTTATAATAAAATTAACCCTTCCTTGTAATTGGTAAGGTAGTTTTCGGGTTTGTTTTTTTTTAGTTTTTTTTATTACAAAATTTTAGTTTTCTTCTTTAGTTGCTTCTGTAGATTCAAATCTATTTTCTGTTTCACTCTGAACTTTACTAAAATGTTACAGCCCTGTTTTTGATCCATATGAAATATTTTTATAAGAAATGTGGACATTCATTTTTTAAAAATATTTTTGTTTTTACACATTTTATACATATACATAACTTTAACAGCAAAATAAATCTAAGAGGCTTATTATAAAATATGAATCCCTTGTTGCTACCCCTCAATATTCCCCTTCTTCAGTGTCATCCACTCTCTACATTTCAATATACAATATATATTAATATATATGTAATACTTATATTGTTAATTTTTGATTTTTCAGTTTTAGCCATCAGATATTGACTTCTCAAGATGGGAGATATGGACGTAACTGTCTTTCCCCATCCTGCATTACTATACACATGCTCTCCTCCATACTTCCATCCTCCTAATAAAGTTATATTTTTATATTGCTCAGATCAATCTACTAAAGTTATCCAAATGTTATTTATAACTGAGCCATGCAGCTAGATGTAATAACTTTTCTTATCTTGCATAAATTTTGTTCTCTCTGGATTCAATGAATGTGTTATTGACTTTTGTTTTCTTTGTTGCCTGTGTTATTATGACTAATTCACCCCCAACTTTTCCCCAGTGTTCAAATATATCCAGTTTTCTATCAGTTTCATCTTCTTGGAAAACTTGTATTCCAGAGTCTCTGACCCACTCTAATCTGGACTGGGTAGGTTACTCTCTAGGCCTGTTACACATTTTCATCCTGGTATTTCTTTTCGGCATCCCTAGTAGTTAAGGTAGACTGTAATGACAGATATACTCCCAGAAGAAAAACTTATTTCTTGTTCATGCAACAATCCAACATGGTGGCCCATTGTTAGAGTGTGTCTTCCTCCATGTGGTGAATTTGGGATCCAGGTTTTTTTCATCTTGTAAATTTATTGTCTATTATCTTCTGCATCCAGTCACCTTGAGCGGAGTTAGGAGAGGCACTCTCACTTCTTGAAAACAGTAGCCTGGAAGTAGCACAATCATTTCTATCCACAGGACTCAGTTCTGAGGCCATATTTAAATGCAGTGGAGTGTGGGAAGTACAGTCTAACCATGTACGTAAAAAGAAGAGGTAAGGGATTTTCACTAACTACTAAAAAAATCTCTGCCACACCATCATCAAAGATATTCCTTCTTGTGGAGCACACTCTAAAGTAGCTTTTGGAGAAACGGTGAGTAGGAGGTAAGTTTTTAGTAATATTGACTATCCAAAAATATCTTCATTCTACTGTCATTTAATTGCCAGTTCGACTGAGTACAGAATTCTAGGTTGGAAAACATTTTCCCTGAAAAATCTGAAGGCCTTTTCCATAAAATTTTTGAAGGTATTGCTATTTCTACAGAGTCCAAAGCCATTCTATTCATAATCTTTTGCTCATCTAATTTTTTTTTCTCTCTCTCAGAGTGTCAAGATCTTCTCTTGGCCACTGACATTTTGAATTGATAGGGTATGGTTCTATTTTGATTCGTTTTTCTGGGTACTTACTATAACTTTTAATTATATAACATTATTTCTTGATGATTTTCTCTACCATTTTCTCTGTTTCGTCTGTTTAGAATGATAATTTTCGATATTTATCCTCATGAGATGCTCTTCTAATATTCTTATTTTTTCTTTCCTATTTCCTATCTTTATTTAATTTACTTTCTATGAGAATTCCTCACCATTAGCTTCTAAAACTTCCAATCATTTTATCATATTTTATAGTTTTAATTTGCAAGACCTTTCTCTTTTTGTGGCATACTGTTCTTATTTCATCAACACAAACTCTACCCAGCTATTTGGAATATGATGATATTTTTAATATTGTTTATATCCCTGAATAATCTGTTCCATCCATGTTGATGCTTTCTATTTATTTCTTCTAGTCTCTATCTTTTCAATTAGGAGCTTTGCTCAAATACTTGGGAATCTTTGGCTGTCCGCTTAGGTTTAACAGTGGATCTCTGCAGGTTGATGGGAACTGCGGAGCACAGGGTTTGCTTGTTAACTTTGGGCTTCACTTTAAGGAGTGGTATGACTGGGCTATATCACTGAAGAAAATACTGATGTGTGTCTTTATGTCTTTTCTTGTTGACCATTTGAATTCTGTACAGACTCATTGTCTAGTCTTTTAAGAAAATATGAGCCAGTTTCCTAGTGTTCTGAGAGTAAAGTGGGAAAAGAGTGGTACAGGGCATCCAACATTCCATGCACAAACTTTTATGGAATCCCTCTATTTGCAGTAAGATTGTCCTTCCTTCAAATTCACCAAACATTCCCAGTCCAGAAACACACAAGCTCTCCAGAGAATAAACTTTCTCCTCTGCCAGGGTGAGAGAGAAGTCTTCCACCTAAGTAGTGGAGGGAGGCAATCTAGTGGCTTAACTGCATCTTAAAGCAGAGTTTAATCCAACCTCCTGTTTTCAACAACTTCTCCATACACTTTATTCTCCCCGCTTCTACAGGTACCTGGTGCTGACAATTTCTGAGCCTCTTGGGAGATCAGAGGTGCAGACTGAGGAGCTGCTCAGCTCTCTCCACTGCTGCCTTAGAATTCAGTTTGATTTTTTTTTTTAAGGTCAGCTAAGTGGTTTAGCACCCATCTTGTTGCTATTACCATTTCTCAATTTCTCTGTGCTTTTGTATATTTATGTTTAGACAATCTTTTACTGGGCTTTCAAGAAAGAGTGGAAGAAAAGTGTTCAATCCTTGATCTTCAACCCTCAAAACCGTAATGTAACTTTTCATTTTCTAAATTGCTATCGTCTCAGAGCACCATTTCATGAATAATCCTTATGTTCTCCTCGTGTGGAGTGTTTATTTGACCCATACCAAGTTAATTTTATTTTATATTCTAACCAACTGATCTGTTTTTACACCAGTGTCATAATGTACAATTTTTTGCTATGCTAGAATATATTCTCATATACAGTAACTGCTCAGTACAAACTAGTTCTCTCTCCTCATTGCTTCATTTATTCAGGTAACCCATGTGGAAAGAACTCTGTTAAGACTCATCACGCAAGCGATTTGCCAGTAATACCACATGCAGACTTTTTGTTTGTTTGTTTGAAAAGATAGTCATGTCCTTAAAATTAGTTCCAATTCTGTTAATCATCCCTCTTTTAGTATATGTCAGCCAAGATTGCTTCGATTCCAGGCATAAAGATTAAAAATCCCCTGGGTTGACAGTTTACTATGGAACATGACCCAGCATCGTTCAGCCTGATCTTCTCTAACCAGAAACACACAGAGAAACACATATAACCACACACAAACCTCCCTAAGCCATGTGTATCCCACCTAGATTTCTGTCCCTTTGAAGCTCAGTGACATACTGCTTCAGAATATCAAGACATTTTGTCAGACATGACCTTTAGCAACCTCAGTAACATCTCTTTACAATATCAAAGTTTAAAAAGGGAATAGGCTTTCGTCCTTTACCAGGTAAATAGGGGCTGTGCAGCGCCACTTCTGATCTTTGAATCTGGGACTCTCCTTTATGTACGCTACTAAATATTCTCCCCCTCATCTGACCTTCTTTCTTGCTGAGATGGATTACAAAATGATCTACTCTGCTCTTTACTTCTTAATACAATTAACTCTTCCCAAGAATAAGTGACCCTTACACATTAAAAAACTGATTTTTTCCCTCCCATATAGATTTATCCAGGAAAAATATTTAATTTACCTTTACTACAATTCTAGTCTCATCATATCTGGCAAATAAATATTAATCAAGTAATCATCTTTGAACTATACCTAACATAACTATGCTTATGAAACCAAGTAGCTGCTGTACATTTCAACTAGTTCCTCAATGCTAAAATTTATTATCTGTAGCTATTCAAGTAGCCAAATGTATGGACCAGAAGGACTGCTGGCTATCTGAGGGAATAACCTACACATTTCACAGTTGAAGCAGTGGCAAGGAAGACCAATAACAACTATGGAAAGAAGTATGAGAAATAATAGTATTACCCTATACATGGCACTCCTGGGGAAGATAATGCAATTATTTATAAAAGAACTGTGCATCAGTTTTAAACTGCTTTCTTTCTTATTCTAGATCTTGTTCATATTAGAGGTTGATTGTGTGATTTTTGGCTTATTCTTATGATCACTCAGAGACATTAAAACAATGGTGTGAACCTACTGGAACATTCCCCTCCTAATCTCACTGGAAAAGTATAAAGTTTTTAATGGCCTATTTATGGTTCTCAAAAATTTGATTTAGGGTGGGAAATATTGGACTAAGCTACGTTTTTGCAATCAAAAGCGCATACCAAAAAATAAGATAGTCTCTCAAATTAGGAATTTAGGGTCCAAAAAATAAAATGGAATCCAAATGTTTGTTAAGAAAAGAGACTAGGCAGAGACAGGCTTCTCAGCCCACCCCACCCACTCCCACTCCCACTAGAAAAGAGATTCTCAGAAAGGCATTTGCAAATGCTTAAAGGATTAACATTCATTAAAATAGGTGTTCTTTGTAATAGTAAAGTTAAAATAAAATAAAGCAGCTAAAGTAAGAATTAAAGGGACAGTCAAGGGTAGTCTGATCTCTCCCCACGACAAATATGACTTCTCTCAACTCCAGCTGTTTGACTTTGTTGACTCTGAAGGCAGTCATCAGAGGCTGAGTAACACCCAACCTTTCCATTTTAAGATTTCTGAATTCCTCCCTTTTGTCCTTCACGTCCAAGAGTAAATCACATCCCAATTACCCCGGGGCTAAGGGGCCAAATCTACACCGATTCCTTTTCAGGAAATAAGCATCTCAAGGTCTTTCCTCTGACTTCTGCTCCTGCTTAGGCATGTCTATGCAATTAGAAGAGAAGATACAACCATTTAAATATGTTTGTGGGTGTTTGTTTTATACAAAGGGAAACTAGTCAGCTTGATTGAATAATAAAGCCCCAAGCATAATGAAACTGGGCTCTCCTTGCCCCTGTCATTTTCCTCAGCTTCTACAGTAGAGCCTGCACAGGTACTTCTGGCACTGTCTAGGTGACAAAACATAACCATTTGGTGCAACAAAACAGTAAGAATCAGAGCCAGCTAATTTTAAACAGAGTGAATCTCAATGTTGTGCTTAATTCCCCCTCATCAAACAATTGCCAATAAATAAAGTGATTTATCCCTCATGCAAGACTAGTTGAGGGGTGGGTAGTGAGGAAGGAGAGAGAAGGGTGTACATGAGTCAATTTTTGGAAAAGTCTGAATAAATAATAATCAGACTAATGGCAACTAGAAGGAAACACCCTAATGATTCTAGACCAGCAATGCTTTAAAACAAACATAAATAGTTTGAGTTTTAAGATTTCACTCTTAAAACTTACCTTCTAAACGAAACATAGACACTCACTCTAACACACACACACACAGAGATTTTTTTATGACACAACTCAGTTGACAGTATCAGTCATAGTGTAGCAATGTGAATTAATAAATCTAAAGTAGACAGAGATGAACGAGAGAGGGACAGAGGGAGAGACAGAGAGAGACCCAGATCTCTAATAAAATCTCTTTTGTGTGGCTTAGGGGAAATGACATCTTCAAGAGCCAGTTTCTGCCATATTACCTCCTGGCAAAAGCCTTGGGCAAATTATTTAATTTCCTTGTGCTTTATATTCCTTTTATATAAAGTGGAGATAATATTAAACTTCATTGTTCTTCATGGAGGAGTGAGATAAGATATGACAGGGTGTTCTATGAACTTAAAAACATCCAATAAATATTAGCAAAATATAAAAGCATTTATATACTATGTTTTTATATACCATTGGTGGGGATAAATATACTTTTAGAATAAACCTTCTAAAAAGGCAATTTGTACAAAGAGCAATGAAATTTTTCATACCATTGATCCATACACTTACATATGGGAATCTATTCTAAGAAAACAATCGGAGAGTTAGGCAAAATATTTCTCACAGACATATTCATTCAGTGTTACTTAAATAGTCAACCAACTAGACTCAGACTTAATGCCCAATAGTAGGACAATAGTACATCTACATACTGCTGTATTAGACTATTTAATTGTTCATGTTTTTAATCAATGCTAAATGGCATGACCATGGGAAATATTCATATTAAGTTAAAAATAAATTGTAAAATTATAAACATGTAATGATGCAATTTATAGCACATGCAAACATATGTGCATACACACACATAACCCCAATAATGGAAGAAAGTATGTCAAATTATTGACAACACGGTTGTTTTCAGGTGGTACAGATTATATAGATTTGTGGACGATTTTTCTTCTAAGTTTTCTAAAAAATATATCCATGGATTAATTATTTAATCATAAGAAAGTGTTACTTAAAATACTGTACATATTCCAGTTTCATAATCTGTCACCCAGTGAGAGGTCCACTAACCTCACCTTGTAAGACCCAGATGAGGAAAGTGTTAAGAAATAACTGAATAAGCGATAGCAAGCCACTGTTTCCAACTTATGTTTCTTTCATTTATATTTCACTCAGTGGTATAGGAATTGAATGATCTGGGAGATGGTCCCTTTGTAGCTCAGTGTTTATAACCTATAGACTGCAAATGTAAATATACATCAGTCACTGTCTGTTGACAGCATAAGTAAAATGTAGTTTATGTATTTATACATAAATAATATGTATTTATTAGAACTATTTTTAAATATGCAGATGTAACTGTGTTTAAAAACTTTGAAAGACCCATTTAAAATGATTCACAAGATCATAGCATAATCTTTTATTAGCATGCAGCCCAGTCAAGAGATCCAGAAGTGTAAGTGCTCTTAAATATACATATGCAAAATACTTTGATATTAAAAATAACTCTTCACATAACTCTTAAGAAGAAATGAACAAGTTAAGCCTCAAACATCATGTCATGACACACAGAAAGGAAGCAATTAAAGACTGTAGGGTACATCAATAGTAGCTGGGAGCAAACTTGAAGAAACTCCTGCTGGGTCAAATATGGAACAATCTGAGCTTCAAAGTGTATAACTATGCCTAATAGAAATAGATCAAATATGCTTAAATCGAAAAGGTAGTAATAATATTTAAAAAAAAACTAATTGTTCACCTTCAGAGGATTTTATGGAGTCAACTTATCTTGAAAGCTGGTAAATAAAGAGAAAGGATCATCTTTAAAAAGGCATTTATTCTGTGTTTCCTGTATTAATTATACAACTAAGTAACTAACTAGTAGTTGAGGGGACATACCTATTTTTAAGTGTATCCCAAGTAACAAGTAAAAGAGAAATTATAGAATTAGGAGATCATTATTTTCTAATCCCCAATAAGTAAGTAGAACTAGGAATTGCGTTTGGTTTCCCTTCTCTTGCAAGCCCAAGGAGAGTAGTTGGTATTTTAGTGTTTTTAACTTTTATATGTTGTTAAGACAGGGTAGCAAGTTCCAGGCGTCTTATATGCAGAACTGGAAACCAGAAGTCTCATTTTGTTACCCTGCCTGGCAAAAGAGACATTACAGATGCAATTCAGCTTACGAATCAGTCGGCCATAAAATACGGAGGTTATCTAACTGTTCCTAACCTAATGAAAAGATTCTTTAAAAGGAAAGAGTTTTCTTCATCAGTGTCAGAAGAGGAAGTCAGAGATTTGAAACACGAGAGGGATTCAACACAAGGGAGGTTCCTTATGCTGAGAAGGTTAGGGCCACATGGAAGGACCTCAGAGTGAACTCTAGGAACCAAGAGCAATCTCTGGCCAACAGCCAGCAAGAAGTCAGAGACCTCAGTCCTACAAACACAAAGAACTGAATTCAACCAATCACTTGAATGGCCTTGAAAATTAATTCTTTCCTAGAGCTTCCAGATGAGAACTCACCTTAGCAGACACCTTGGTTTCAGTCTTGTGATATTCAGAGCCAGGAACCCACTCACAGTGTTCCAGACTTCTGACCTACAGAGCTGTGAGCTAATAGATGGGCATTGTTTTAAGTTACTAAGTTTATGGTAATTTGTTATGCAGCAAGAGAAGCAAATACAAGCATCAACAGCTGCTTATATCTCATAAAGAGAGAAACCAGACATTAAATGCCTCCTGATTAAAAAATCACACACACACAAAATCAAAATATGCAGAACACAAGCATAAAGAAATCAGATAAAAAAGCACAGAGATGAAATAAAGTCTGAATAAGTCTTTGAATTCAGGAATCAATCTGCAGGAAAATAGAGGACAGAGGAACAAGCTAAACTGCACCATGGCTGTACAATGGCAAAAATCCAGACTATGGGAGAGGATAAAGGTCAAATGCTTCAGGTTTATCAGAAGATAAACTGGGAGAATAATGTGTTGGAGGGAGACCATGTAGACTGAAATACACTTAAAAGACATAACAAAACCTTTTAAAGGAAAAGACCAAATACAATGCCTATAGATACATGTGTGAGTGATGAACTATAAGATGATGCCAAAAAAAAAAAAAAAGGATTACTGTAAAAGTCAAATTTGCATTTACTTTGTTGAGGGAGGAAGAGAAGAATTTCAAATTGGGATACAGCCAAGAAAGACTTCTGAAGTGGCTGGCAAAGTTCTACTTCTTGACCTAGATGTTGAAAAATCTTAAGTTACATGCAATGAATACTTGTTGAATGAGTTAATGAATACATTAATCAAGGATAAAACAGAGATTTGAGTCATCATTATTTTTCCTGACAGCCTATAATGTTGCTGAAAAATTTAAACACAAAGCTCTTCGCTGAGATAAGTTATGACTGTGACATTTAATCAGGTGATTCCCAAAGTCACCTGAACCTAGAAGAGAAAGATCACCTACCTTTTCCCTTAGGAAGACCCTTTCAGCTCTAGTCCCTACAAAGAGGGTCACAAGGTATGGTCCCATTTAAGAAACTCAAGTGCTTATAGGGCCCTTGAAGGGAACATAAATGAGTGAAACTGGCATATAAAATGTTATCTGGGAACAGGTGGTAAGATGTCAGCTGGGGGGAAAATAGGGAGTGTAGGGGATTATGGAAAACTGGGAGTCACTGAACTTCTCTGAAAGAGGGCAGAGACTTCTCTTTTATAGCCTTTTTGCAGATATGGGGGATCAGAGCCAAGTGTTGCCCAAGTGTTTTTCAAGGGAGTTTGGATATTTAAAGATTTATGTGAAATTCCTCCCCCTTTTTTTGTTATTAAATAATTCAAACATAAAACACTGTGTGGGCCAATGTTGTGAGTGCCAAACTAAACACTCTGAGGCCAGGTCCAGCCAAGAGGCTGCCAATTGGCTACCTCTGGTAAGGATCCAGGATGGGGACTTGCATATTTCTATGTCACCCCCCTGCTGCCACCCCAGCTGTTTCTAATATGCAGGTGTGTGCCAGCAGCTTGTGTGCCGATTCCTAAGCTGCGGAAAGCATCTCAGTAGGGCCATTTTCAAGAAAAAGTCTTGGCAACAACTTATCTGAAAGCCCTTCAACTAGAGCAGCTCTTCTTCTCAAATCAAATCCTTATTAAACATATTCTACTCAGAAGGAAGCAGGAAAGGATCGACCGAGTGTGGAAGGATACGATTCTCCATGCAGAAATAGTCAGGCCAACCACTATCTACAGTGGTGGAAGACTGAGCAATTCCTCAAACTGTGTGAACCTCTCAGCCTAGATCTTTGTGTCACACAGGAGGGGAACCTTATCAACCTTCTGTCTTGAAACAGGGAGTTTGCACGCAGCCCAGGGGTGCTGCAATACTGTAATGAACTAAAGCACATGCAGGCACTGAACGTTGCCAAGGCTTCGTGACCACCATTAGCACTGAGGCTTCATGTTATTACACTGCTGTCTACTGAGGAACTCCAAAACTACAATTACACAGCTGGTACCATTCATCACTGTACCCTTGAGTGTGAAAAGAGAATTTGAAATTACAGTATGAAATGGGCACAAAACTCCTACTGTAAAATAATATTATTTCCAGAAATCCCAAATTGTTACAATTTGGCTTTCACTCCAAAAGGAAAAAAAAAAAAAGATCCTAGGGGTCCAAAATTTCCAGCTAGATTCCAGATGTCTCACAAGAAAAAGCAAGAAAAGCTTTCTATACTTTGGACAGTCTTTCCAAAGATGTTGGCTTTTCTGAAGGCCCATTAGAAAAACAAACAAACAAACAAACAAATCCATATTAATATGTTAAATAAAACTTTGTTACACAGAAAATTTCACAAGCCCTCCTGGTCCTATAGGTAGATGCCAATATCATTAAATTTCCCCAGCACACACTGTGGGCTTATTAAAACAGTACCAGGCAGAGGGGCTGGGCATTTCTGGGCATTCGTAACCCAACTGGAATGCTAGGTGCCTTTTGTAGGATTCCATAGGTGAGCAAGGCTTGCTGGAGAATTGAGTTTCTTCCTGTAACTATATTTTGTGGGGCCTTCTAGTATATATTCATCTCATCACTTTCCTTAAATAACAGGCACACATCACACCAAGGTGCATGTAGCCAAGCATACACTTTATGACAGGCACTATGTACATGTTAGGGCTGCAAAGAAGACTAAGGGAAAGTCTTTGTCTTGAAGAGCTCACAATCTGGTTATAGCCCCTGTCTGAGCCTCAATTCCTCTTCAGGAAATGAAGGGGGCTGGTTTAATAGTTTCTAAAGTCCCTTTCAGTGACTCTATAATGTTGTTTCCAAGGATCTGATATATTCACGATGGCATCTGTCTTATTTTGTTTCAGGTGAAATATGAAACACGGAACACATGCAGGATACTCAGAAGAGGGTGGTATAATTCTCAGGTCAGGGCTTGGGTTGGTGTATAAGACACTCCATTGGACAGACAAGGATGTGGCTTTCATCCTTGAACTCATCACTCAACTTCTGGGCCTAGAATACCAATTTGCATACGGAAGTGTAGGTTCATGATTGTTTAACAAAGGTTATAATATACGTCCTTAGTATTTTGAAACTGGGGAGCAATGTTGTTTCTTTTAACATCAAGTTGAGTTGGCATTGTATGCCCCATGACACCTTTGGCATTGTGAAAGAGGACAGAATAAGGAATAAAAAGACTACACTGCACAGCTGAGGAAACAATAAAAAAAAAAATGAAACATATTCTGTGGATTTGGAAAACTTTTGGCAAACCACATGCCTGGTAAGGAGTTAATATCCAGAATACATAAGGAACTCACACAATTCAACAGCAACAAAGCCACCCAATTAAAAAATAGGCAATGAACTTGAATAGATATGTTTCCAAAGAAGATATACAAGTGGCCAACAGGTGTATGACAAGGTGCACAATATCATCAGTTATCTAGGAAGTACAAATCAGAACCACGTTGAGATGTTACATAACAGCTGAAGACTGCTATCAAAAATAAATAAATAAATAAAATATAAGTGCTGGTGAGAAAACAGAGAAAAGGAAACCTTGTACACGGTTGGTGGGAATATAAACTGGCACACCTATTAACAGTATGGCTGTTCCTCAAAAAAACTGAAAATAGAACTACCATATGATCCAGCAATTCCTTTTCTGGATATATACTCAAAGGAAATTAAATCAATATCTTGAAGAGATGCTCCCATGTTCATTGCAGCATCATTCTCAGTTGCTAAGATATGAAAACAACCTAAGTGTCTATCAAAGGATAAGTGGATAAAGAAACTGCAGCATGTATGTCAACTATATTTCAACTATAAACAAACAAACAAACTTAAATAAATAAGCAAGCTGTGAAAAAAGAAAAAAATTGTAATATATATATATATACACATACATATATATGAATATTATTTAGCCTTATAAAAGGAGATCCTGCTATTTGCAACAACATGAATGAAACTGGAGGACAGTATGTAAAATAAAATTAGCCAGACACATAAAGTGAAAAAAACAAACAAACAAAAAGCAACTGCATGATCTTACTTATATTTGGAATCTAAAAATGTTTAATACATAGAAGCAGTGAGTACAACAGTGGTTACCAGTGTCAAGAAAGCTGGGAAAATAGAGATGTTGGTCAAAGGGTACAAAGTTGTGGTTATGTAGTATGAATAAGTCCAGAGATCTAATGTACGGCATGATGACTATAGATAATAATATGATATTAAACACTGAAAATTTGTAAGAGAGTGTATTTCAGGTGCTCCGATCACACACACTTAGACACAATATGGTAATTGTGTGAGAAGAAAATGTATTAAATAGCTTGACTGTAGTAATCATTTCACTATGGCTATGTTTATCAAACCATCATGTTGTCACCATATATATTTAGGCATACCGTGGAGTTCAATTTCAAACCACCATAATAAAGTAAATATCACAATAAAGTGAGTCACACAAATTTTTTTGTGTTCTTAGTGCATATAAAAATTATGTTTATACTGCACTGTAGTCTATTAAGTGTACAACAGCATGTCTAAAAATGTACATACAGTAATTTAAAAATACTTTATTGCTAAAGAAGAAAAACCGCTAATCATCATCTGAACCCTCAGTGAGTCATACTCTTTTTGCTAATAGAGGATCTTGACTTGATGTTGATGGCTGCTGATGGATCACAGTGACTGTTGCTAAAAGTTGGGGTGGCAATTTCTTAAAATAGGACAATGAAGTGTACCACATCAACTGACTCTTCCTTTCACAAGCGATTTCTCTGTAGCATGCAGTGCAGTTTAGTAGTTTTATCCACCATAGAACTTCTTTCAAAACTGGAGTCAATCCTCTCAAACTGCTGTATCAACTAAGTTTATGTCATATTCTAAATCCTTTGATGTCATTTCAATCGTCTTCACAGCATCTTCACCAGGAGTAGATTCCAGCTCAAGAAACCACTTTCTTTGCTCATCTATAAGAAGCAACTCCTCAGCTCTTTAAGTTTTATCGTGAGTTTGAAACAATTCAGTCACATCTTTAGGCTCCACTTTTAATTCTAGTTCTCTTGCGATTTTCACATCTGCGGTACTTCCTCCTCTGTAGTCTTAAACTCCTCAAAGTCATCCATGAGGGCTGGAATCAACTTCTCCTAAACTTCTGTTAATGTTACTATTTTGATCTCTTCCTATAAATTACAGATATTCTTAACGACATCTACAATAGTGAATCTTTTCCAGAAGGTTTTTAATGGACTTTGACCAGATCCACCAGAGGAATCATATCTGTGGCAGCTATAGTCTTACAAAATATATTTCTTAAATATTAAGACTTGAAAGTCAAAATGACACCTTGATCCATGGGCTGCAGAATGAATGCTGTGTTAGCAGACATGAAAATAACATTCATCTTGTTGTACATTTCCATTAGAGCTCTTGGGTTACCAGGTGCATTGTCAATGAGTAGTAATATTTTGAAAGAAATCTTTTTTTCTGAGCAGTAGGTCTCAACAGCAGGCTTAAAATATTCAGTAAACCATGTTGTAAACAGATGTGCTGTCATCTAGGCTTTGTTGTTGCATTTATAGAGCACAGGCAGAGTAGATTTAGCATAATACTTAAAGGCCCTCGGATTTTTAGAATGGTAAATCAGCATTGGCTTCAACTCAATGTCACCAGCTGCATTAGCCATTAACGAGATAGTCAGCTTGTCCTTTGAAGCTTTGAAATCAGGCATTGACTTCCTCTCTTGAGCTATGAAAGTCCTAAAAGGCATCTTCTTCCAATAAAAGGCCTCCACTGAAAATCCGTTGTTTAGTGTAGCCACCTTCATTAATGATCTCAGCTAGATCTTCTTGATAACTTGTTGGCAGCTTCTATATCAGTACCTGCTGCTTCCTCTTACACTTTTGTATTACGGAGATGGCTTCTTTCCTTAGTTCTCTTGACCCAATCTCTGCTAGCTTCGAACTTTTCTTCTGCAGCTTCCTCATCTCTCTCAACCTTCACAGAATTGAAGAGAGTTATGGCCTTGCTCTGGATTAGACCTTGGCTTAAGGGAATGTTGTGGCTGGTTTGATCTTCTATCTGGACCACTAAAGGTTTCTCCTTATCAGCAAGAAGGCTGTTCCACTTTCTTATCATTCATGTGTTCACTGAAGTGGCACTTTCAGTTTCCTTCAAGAACTTTTCCTTTTCATTCACAACTTGTCTAACTGGTGCAAGAGGCTGAGCTTGTGACCTCTCTGGGCTTTTGACATGCATTGTTCACTAAGCTTAATCACTTCTAGCTTTTGATTTAAAGTGAGAGATGTGCAACACTTCCTGTCCCTTGAACACTTACTTAGAGGCCACTGTAGGGTTATTAATTGGCCTGACTTCAAAATCCTGCGTCTCAGGAAAGAGAGATGTCTAAAGAGAGGAAGAGCAATGGGAGAACAGCCAGTCCATGGAGCAGTCAGAACACACACATCATGTATTGATTATTAAGTTCACTGTCTTACATGGGCACAGTTTACAGTGCCCCAGAACAATTACAACAGTGACATCAAAGGTCACTGATCACAGATCACCATAACAAATATAGTAATCAAAATAAAATAATAATAATAATAATAATAATAATAATAATAATAACAATAATAATAAAGTTTGAAATATTGAGACAATTACCAAATGTGACACAGAGACACAAGGACAAAGGCTATTGGAAAAATGGCACTGATAGACGTGCTCAAAACTTCAATTGCCACAAACCTTCAATTTGTAAAAACATAAAATAAAATAAACAAAGAAGAAATATCTGTGAAGTGCAATAAAGAGAAGCGTGATAAAACAAGTTATGCTTGTGATTTTTATTTTTAAAAAAGAAATAATAGAACAAACTTGGGTGTTAGAATCATCTGTGAAATGGGAAGAATACTTCAGAAGATTACTGCAAAAGAAATGAAGTATGCAAAGTATTTAGCATATTTACTTATTACTATGACTACAACTACTATTAAAATGCAATATCTATATAAATGTTTATCTCTCTTTCTACACTTTCTAAGTAACTGACTACAGCTCCCTCCTCACAGCCGCGAATAGCCTTGATAATTCCTTATCTCCTTTGGGTTATTTTTGTTTGTTTGTTTTGTTTTGTTTTTGTTTTTTTACTATAAATAGTTCCACCATCCACAAGTTGTTCTGCTTTCCTACAAACCCTAGAATGTTTCTCATTAGCTCCATAGAAAGCACACCAAACCCAAGTAAGCGCTTAGCAAGTTAGTGGAATTGCTTTCCAACAGAGAAGAAGACCTCTCTCCCTACCTGTCTAGGACCCCAGCCCTTCCTTGCCACCACTTGCTTCAAAGCCTTTAGCTGGTTCACAGGGAACATTAATGAATGAAATCGATCCCTTGGGTACAAGGACGGTCATTGTCCTTGGCATGCTTCTCCCTGAAGCCAGCTGCCCTTTAGGCTCCGTAAGCTATAGAAGGCTAAAACAGTGCTCTTGACACATCACACCTGCTTCCCAGGGCACATCTCACCCAGCACCAGCCAGACTACAACCCTGGGCCACGTTTAATGATTCTGCAGTGTTCAGATTAACTCTTTTGCTTGACTGGCTTTTATGGACGTAGCCAAGTCCATTTGGTCTTGTTTTAATAACATCCCAATAAAAGAGCTGGGAAATTAGATGCTAGGAATGACATTTAAATCCTCCATTTCCCTTTGCTGCAATAACAGCCTTTTTGATAATAAAGTAGATAAATTTTATTAAATGATATGAAGTTTTTCCATTTGAAAGCAATTAAAAAATGCTTTCAGTTCAGAATTATAAAACTATTCACTTCAGATTCGAGGCTGACACTTTTATTGGGAATCTGAGTTATAACATGTTCAGCTCTATGCCCATTCATTGGCCCCTGATACTTCTGCCAACTTTTTATGGTTTTATGTGAAAGTACAGTATTTAAGCCTCCTCTAAATTCATGAGCTTCCCTTGCTTCTGAAAAAGGCTCCTCAGTGTCTTAACAATGCACAACCAGGGCTGATGTTTATTTAAAAACATCTGCTCCATCCTTTGTGGTATAACATACTAAAGTAGCCTGACATTTTAAATACTTTTTCTTTACACTTTGTGTCAAACAATGAGAGAACGTAACTACTTTCGTGATGAAAAACTGTTCAGGGCAATTACAAGATGATACAGTAAGTGGACTAAATGGTACCCAAAGTAATCAAAGGCAAACACCAGGATTAGCCCGAATGCTGCAAAAGCCCACTTATATGGAGATTTCTAGTTCCCTAAATATCTCTATGATTATGCTTTACATCTTAGTGCTTCCTAATTGATAATGAAAATATTCCCTTGTTATTTTATTTTTTAAGATAAAAAGGTGAATTACTAATTTTTAAAGTTTTCAACAAATCAGGACAGGCAAAAAAAAAAAAAAACTATCTCTACATCCCTGATTGCTATATCCACCTGGCAGCCTAGAGGGAACAGAAATTCTTTTAGTGCTACTGACCACTGATTCACTTGAAACCATTTTTCATAGCCACCCTTACTTATGTCCAGTGCAGAAGTGAATTAGGGATGTAAGGAAATGCAGTTTTTTTTCACTTATGTGCATATGAATCATTTAACTACCGGAATATCACCCAGTAGAGACCCTGTTCAACTTGCTTTGATGATAAAATATTGTTTCTAAAATACCAGGTGCTTCTAATATTTTCAAAGACAGTTTTTTATCAGTCTAAACACAACTTCAACATTTCCCCAGAAACACATATACACATACGTAAGAAACTGTTTTCTGCTATAGATTGGGCAAAAGTAAACTTTGGGTTGGACTCTATTGATAATAACAGATTACAAAAGCCTTTAATCAAGAGAAAACTTTATTACTGAAGACACTTGAACATTCTCTTGGGTGTGATATCTGGAGCAAAGGTGACATTGAAAGAAAATGAAAGTCAAGCGTGGCTAAATTTCCTAAGGAGCAATTTGACAGCCACAATACACCCAAAGTAGAAGAAAGCACAGTTCTGTTTATTAGCAGGGTGAAGAGTGATTTCTCACTGTTGTTGAAAACCTATTCTGCAGTCACAGAAACACAGGTTGCCAGTGCCAGGAGGAAGCCTGAGAATATTCCAGCAAAAAGAGGTACTGTTCTACCCTGACCAGTCTGGCAGGAAGGAACCCCTGCTCTGCCTGACTCAGGAGGACTCAGTGCTCATCCTCAGTGTGAACTTCTGACTGTCCTCCCTCATTCCACACACTTGGGCATCTGCCACCGCATGGGTTCGCGATTTGGGGTTAACACAATTGCGCACAACAGTGCCCAAATGAATTCCTGAAAAGGAACTAGGAGTAGAAAGCCACAGGATCTGTGAGAGCAGACACAACAGGGAAATGTTATTCATGACCTTTTATAATATCGTGGCTCACTTTGGTCCATAAATCTCCTTTTCTGATCATACCAATCTACCCTGTGAACACACAGGCCTTTGATTGTCTCTTTATTAGCTTAGCAAATGGAGTGATGGGTGAGCTTCTGTCATGGTGCTGACTCTGTTACAAAGTGTAAAGGGAATTCCCATCCACCCATGGGCCAGGAGGTGCCCAAATGTCAAAATGCATCTGTTTTATGGACATTCAACAGGAATGTTTTATCAAAAAGCACAGTCATAAATCTCTACCAGCTGCCACTCTCTACTGGACCCTTCCAATCACCATATAATATGTCAAGGCATCTCCCATATTAAAAAAAAAAAAAACCTCCCCCTTTAACCCACATCCTCCTCTAGCTACCTGCCACAGTATTTCCATCCTTCTCTTTACAGTAAAACCCTTAGGAGTAAAGAGTTGTGCTCCCTGTCTCCATTTCCTCTCCTCCAAGTTTTTTTTTTTTTGAATCACTCCAATTAGGCTGATGTCGTCACCATCAAACAAAACATTTATTTTCAGTGTCATGAAAAAACAATAACAACTCCATGTTGACCTTTGCTCATTGGCTGATTTCTTTCAGCCTCCTTTGTTTATCTCTCTTCACATCCCTAAATTTTAAATGCTGAAGCATCTGGAAGTTCAGTCTTAACACCTCATCTCTTCTTTATCTACTCTCTCTTACTGGGTGATTACATACAGACCCACAGGATTAGATTCTATCTATGTGTTGACGACTTCCAAAGTAGATCTCAGGTACAGACTTCTCCACCGAAGACCCTACCTGCTTCCTCAACACTCTCACCTTGATGTCCCATAAAAATACATAACCTAATCTGTTAATTCCCTACAAACCCTATTCCTTCTGAAGTCGTCTCCATCATAGTAAATGACAATTCCATCCTTCAACGTGTTCTGGTTCACCATATCCCTCCCACCTTAAAATTAAACTCATCCTTGGACCTTTCCTTTCTTCATGCCTGTGTCCCACCTGTCAGAAAGTTATTTTATTTCTAGAATCTAATCTCTTTTTACCTCCCTGGTTCAACCTACTATCATCATGCACCCAGGTTACTGCCAAAGCCTTCCATCAGGACTCCTTGCTTCCACCCTCTACCCCAAATGTGTATTCTATACAAAGCAGCCAAAGATATTTAAATCATATCTTTTAAATTGCCATATAGCAAAATTGATTCTTTGGTGTACAGTAGCATGACCATGATCATCCTAGAATCAAATCCTCCAATGGCTTCTTGAAGTCACCACCAGGGCCCTCAAAACCCTATGCAGTCTGACCACCAATCACTTTTCTCCACTCCTTGCTCGAATCCAACACATGGTATGCCTTGCTGTTTCTTAAACCCAATAGTCACTCTCTTACCTTTTCCTCTCCTCTGTCTGCGATGCTCATCTCCTGAATATATGCAGAACTTCTTCCAGGTTATCCACTTGGATGTCATCTTATCAGGAGAGTTTTCTCGAACTATCCTATCTAAAAATGAACCCCCAACTCTCTGTGACACATACTATATTTTTCTTTCCTTCACAGCACTTGTCGCACTATCTGAACTACTATTTCTACTACCGGGTTATTTGTTTGCAGGCTTATTACCCATCTCCCCTTACTAGTATGCAAGCTTAATGAGAGAGAGCATTTGTTGGTCACTGCTATATGCATTTGTCAAAAATAGAGTATGATTCATGTAGTAGGACTCAGATATATGTGAAATCATTAAATCAACACATTAAAGAATGTTAGATCTAGAAAGGACCATAGCAAACATCAAATTAAATAGAGTTTTTCATACATTCCTCACCCAGTAGAAAAAGTCAGTCTACCAGTAAAGGAGCAATAATTTACAGATCATTTACAGTATCCTTTACTTTATAGTGTAAAAAACAAAAAGGTAGATTTTTCAATTTCTAAACTTTAGAAGACATTTAAGTAAGGATGACAATGGACAGCAGAAAACTCTACAAACCAAGGGAAACTTTAACTAATTACAATTTCCTCTGTTCATGTACACATATACATACACACATGACAGTTATCTCAGAGAAGAAATAAAAGGCTTAATGGGCAAGCTACAACCACAAATGACAATAAGGGAAGAGGAGAGGGTGAAGGGAATGGTAGTCTGTTTACACATGCTTAGTTGGATGATAAAGCAAGTTTGTAGCAAAGAAAACTGGTGTTACCATGCATGGTAGACAATCAACTTCCTGTGTCGGGAATCTGTGGTGAGAATCTATTTTAGATAAATCAATTTTCTTTAAACAGGGTCTGTGATTAAGATTCTCTTCTAAGTGGCACTACATACCACTGCCGATCACAGTTCTATG
This sequence comes from Vicugna pacos, assembly GCF_048564905.1. Taxonomy (NCBI): domain Eukaryota; kingdom Metazoa; phylum Chordata; class Mammalia; order Artiodactyla; family Camelidae; genus Vicugna; species Vicugna pacos. The sequence continues at coordinate 49,172,930 of NC_133001.1, forward strand.
AAAAGACTCCATCCATGCAAGTGTAAGCTTTAGAAAAACAAGACCAAATGGGACAATGTACATTCTGATGAGAGCATCAGATCTTACATATACACATGCTGCACACACAAACACACCTAATCTCCATCTCTCATTTCCATAAGAATCCTCTTCTAGATGAATGTTCTACTTCTAGTACTGATGGAGACAATATACTTAATACCTTTATAAGTCACATTATGGAAACTCCCATAAAAAGGGAGGTAAAATGTAATTGAGAAAGATCAGATTGTAGAAGCAAGGGTAGCAGGTTTGAGGCCAATTAGAAGCATAGAACTGCTTTCTCAAATGTCTACCCACTCTTTGAGTACCCTGAGTTTTAGATTCAAACAGTCTTGGATTCAAATCATGGATCTAGAAACCACCACTTGTATGACCTTGAAGAACATTCTTAACTCTTAGAGCTTCATATGTCTTCTTTACAAAATTGAGCACCCTTGGTGCCCCCATAAACCACAAGGCCAATGTGAAAATGGAATAACACTGGTAAAGAGGCTGGTACAGCTCTTAATATACAGTGTGTTCCCTTATATGTATTGCAGTTCGGTATCAGTCTTGCCAAGTGAGTCCCATTAAAGTGGAATGTATAGTGTGTCACCTGTTCTCCAGTGAAAAAATGATAATTGTATTGTGTGCTTGTTGAGTACTCAATTCTTTAAGCTTGATTACAGTTCTATGGAATCTCCACTGGATTTTAATCTTGTTCTAAAATGTTATGAATCTGTTCCCTCCCTCCTGATCTTCTTTCATACTGACTAGTCACTTCAGCTAGTTCCTTGCAAATAGAAGAGTTAAACAATTTTACAATCTAAAGGATTTCTATGACGATTTGTGGAAAAGACAGAAAAGAAATGTAATTGTCTTCAGCCAAGGCCACCTACAAACTCACCAGTATATCTCACCAACCTCATCTCATAACACATACTCCTCTTACAAATCCTCACTCTCAACAACCAACTTCAGGTTTAACCCCTTCTCCATCTCTGACCTCATTACACCAACAGGGATCTCCACCCAACTCATCTCATCTGTCATAAGGAAATACGGAATGGTCCATGTGTTTTTTCCAAGTATTCATTTCTCACAATGTCCCACAGAGAACACTTCAAAACAGGGAAACTGACTGCTATGGGAAACAGCTTCTAGCTCCAAAAACTTTTCACTCAAATAAATATACATTTCTATTTCCATCTACCTGTCCAATTAAAGAGTAGTTAAGATGTCAGATATCCAATTCTACTAAGAAAATAAAATCAGCACTTGATAATGTGCTTTGTACATATAAAGTGTTTTAGTGTTAAGAACTATACATAATTCAAATCATTTTTAAAGTAATTTTCTAGAAAAAGCCAAATTGAAAAGAATGGGAAAGACAAGTCTATTATTTTTTGGTTGTTTTTTCTTTTTCTTTTATATAGGTACACAATTATGATAAAAATATGTAGTTTCCAAGACACGTTTTGTTTTCTAAATAAATAACAATCAAATTAACTGTGCAAATCTTTGCACTCAGGAATAAATCAGAATTTTCCTACACATACTTTAGCCTTGAGGTTGGAACACAACGGTAAATTTCAGACAAACCCAGATTTTTTTTAAATCACATTTCTGGTTAACAGAAAGCAAGAACATGAAATTTTAACTTTTGTTAGCCCAGGAAAATTGTCACAAGCTGGAAGCATTTGTGACATAGGTTTGCTGATGTGAACAAAACAACAGAGGGGTAGCTATTTTAAAAATACATAAGCATCTACTATGTGCTATGCACTGTGCTGAACAATGCAACGTCAGACCATCCTATCAATTATTTCATTAATGGGAAAATACCTGGGAATGCTATCATTTGTCATCTTTAAAACACTTCAGAGTTTACAAGGGACATTCACAATCTACTAGTTCATATATTTTATTTTATTTTTTCCTACTAGTTCATGTAAAGTCTTTATAGCAAGTATTATGTGGTGGGTTGATTGATCCAAAAGACAAAAGAGGATGAAGAATTCTGCTTTGTTGCCAGATGTGGCCTACACAGAGCTTTCCCATGGTCATTTTAAAGCTCTGAAATGTCTCGGGAAGAAAGCAGCATGATGTGTGTAAAAATGTGATCAGAACAAAACAGTCATTCCTTATAATAGGTGTATCTGAAAATGATAAGAAAGAATTTAGCAAAAGCCAGTATAACTAAATCACTGATCCAGACAGAAGAGGCATTTGAACCGCACTTTTAAATTATGGTAAAATTTATTTTTTATCCCAAGTTTAAATCAATAGGTATATATGCTTCCAAGCCTTTAAGAAGACATGGATTCAAAAAGATGTCCAAGATAATTTGACCTCAGCATATTGAGAAAGAGAATTAACTCAAATGGATAGCACGTATGGTTTCAACCCTCAGACAGGCGCATGCTGCACTCAGTGGGAACTGCGTGGGTGTTAGTGAGGGGAGAGCTGGCCTGAAATAATTAGAGAGACTTTTATGAACTTGAGCAAAATATATCATTAAATGTTTAGTTTCTACCAAGAACTACAGCTGCCCAGAAAAATCTTCATTCTGCTTTAATTTTGCCGAATGGCTAGGTATCAAACAGAACATCTTTCATGGTTTACTGAAAGTGTTCTTATTTTTTCTGGTAGGTTGGTTCAACCAGCAGTAAATATTATAAAAGGAAAGAAACAGAAGATAGATAAGATATTGATTATTTACAGAAATTACCTTTTCTGTTTTTTGTATATTTTTACATAAAGATTTAACTATTCACTAGATAATTAAGTAATTTATTTACTTTGGTAACTAGCCAGGTGAAAATATCTAAATTCTATTCTTGGAAGTAAGAATTATCTAATCATTCACAAGCTCTTATAATAAAACATTTATCATGAGTCATTAATCCATTAGGACTTATTTTCCGTCTCATCCTTTCACTAGCACCTTACTTTGAACGTAGTCAAGTTTGGCTGCAATTTTTCCTTTTATCATATATCACAGTTACAGGACGGGATGCACCAAAGCTGGATTCCAAAAACCCTGCACTCTGCTTGAACTTGGCATATAGAAACTCAACCACTGACTCTAGGGCTGAGACTCAGCCAGCCTCAAGGCCTGAGATCACGCTTGGATCATGGGGTACTAGATGTTTAGGGTTAGGAGACAGCAGGGGAAAAAATGTCTAGATGCAACATTCTCGCAGAGATTTAAAATTACTTAAATTCACAGGGCACATTCCTGTGGTCCTAAGGGTAGGACTAAGAAGGCTCTCCCTGCATCAGATCTTCTCACCTATGATCTTATCCTCAATCCTTCCACCTTCTAATTTGCATTGTTCTGGTCTGGTAGCCTTCCCTTAATTAATACACTTACACACTACAAAAGAGACTGCTTGAATGTTTCTTAGGCCTGAATAAGACCAACATATGTCTGCAGCTTCCTGTTCAATAGCAAGCTACATTTCCTCAGAACTTACTAATAGTGAAAGAATACAACATAAATAGGTATCTGTATTAAATCTGATTTTTGATGACTCAAAAAGGTAGCCAATGTTGCACTAAGAGAGGCAGAGGAGGAAGTAAAGGATGATTGCACTAAAGGTAAAAAGATTTGCATTTGAGTCCCTTTTCTCTCATTTATGAAAATTACTACTGCTCTGTCCCTTTCATTGTATTGTTATAAAACTTAAGCTAGTGTTCAAGAACATATTTTGTAAACTACAAAGCAGCAAGAATATATATGTCATCATTGTCATAATCTATGTTGATAACCTAAAACTGCAATTTATTGAGCACTATACCTGGATTTATGCTGGCAACTGAAGAAATAAACAGTGGAGATATAGGCCCAAATAAGCCAAAAAGTGCACAGTAATAGCTACATTATAGATGAGGAAACTGAGGGTCACAGAGATCAAGTGACTTGATCAAAGACACACAGCTACCAAGTGGCAAGGGCTGAAATTTCACCTGCAATCTGCTTGCCTAAGAGTCACTGGCTCTTGGGTCTACACCAATGAGCTGCATTGTTTCGAAGGCCCAAATTCTCACAGAGGTTAATGGTTCTGCCTCCAGGGGATAAGCTCACCCAGAAGAAACCAAGTAGACTGAGCCACTGAAGAAGCACAGAAGAAAAAGAAACATAAAAAACAAGAAACAAGAAAGAGCTAGGTACCTTTTCCTTATGAAGAACGAGCATTTGAGGAAAGGTCATATACAACAATTTGAACAAGTTAGGACGTGCCATGGATAACCATATTGCCATGATTCTTTTCAATTTAGAAGATGTACTTTAAATGTTTTGTTTGTTGTTTTCCCAAACTGGGACACAGCTTACAACTGATTATTAAAAGCAATTTGTCAGCAGCTAGACCGAGAAGTAATTGTGAGGACCTTGTACCCGCTCACTCATCCATGAACACAGCTCATACACAAGTCACCTGTTCATCAGGAGTCACCTCTGGTTAGTAATTCTCATTGGGAACATCACTCACAGCTTCAAACTCAGGTTTAGAATACCAATCGTTATTTAAAGTGCCTCAAGAAGACGGTACTGTGAAGCAACATTGAAAATACAAGTTTTTTACATAAGCAGAATGCTTGTCACACACCAGGCAATTCAATTAATGTCAATAACAGTTGAGAATTTCTCAACATTGACCATTTTTCTCAAGCCAGGAAGGCAGCAGTGACAGCAGCAGTCAGGGTCTGAGCCATGTTAATGGAGAGAGAAGCAAGCCCATTACCGGTGTCTTCTGTATCCTCACAGACAGGACACACTGTCTTTCAAGCATCAAAAATTTGTCAGGAAGATTCTGGCTTCTCTCAAAAGAAGTTATTGAATTTCTAGTGAGAGGTAATTCAATTAAGGGGGAGGGAAGGAAACTCTGGTCTTCTCTGACAAAACTCTGACAAACCTCAAATTATACCTTCAGTCTTAAAGGTGCTAAGTCAAGATAACAAATATGAATTGAACAAAGGTAGACTGTCACCATGATGTTCTCTGTAATCCCTAATGGCTAAATTGATTCGGGGGAAAAAAAAAGTTATAGTTCTTATTTTCAGGATTAGTCTCAATATGGATGTTGAAGCAAAAGAGAAAAATAGTATGTGCCACGTGGATTAATAGTGGTTAGTTAGAAAATAACAAAAATAGCACATTTAAGCCATCCTCCCCCAAATGTTACTATTAAATCTAGTGATCAATTTATTATTATTGGTATCACAGAGTTAATGATATGTGATTAAAACTATAAAAGTGAATAATCATCAGTACTAACCAGGCATTGTCTTGCTTCTTGCTTCTGTCTCCTTTAAACCTCACAATGATCCTATCTGAGAGGTATGTTATTTCCATTTTACAGATAAGAAAACTGAGATTCAGACAGAGATAAAATTTATTTTCACAACTCGGCTGTGAAAGGATTAATCCAGAATGTTAACCCAGGTGTCACTCCTGACTGGTTCCACCCCTCACTGACCACACTACATGGGTGAATCTGTCACTGAAAGAGCATTATTTGTCATCTATCCAAAGACGTTCCAGAGCTAAGACAACACGGCTCCCTCTAATAGCCGAGGATGATCCAAAGGATACTGAAAAGACTGAGCTTTGGAGATCTCTTTCATTTCTAAATTATCTGTTTGCTATACCATTGATTAAACTACTCTCTATGGGCCGTGTGTTAAGAACACATACAGGGCTTTCCTGTGTTTTTTTCCAGACACTCTAGGAGAGATTCTTGCCAAATGAAATGTGATATGCCCAGAGAAGCATCTCATGCCTTTTGACAGGGGCTTCTTAGGCACATGGGTTATGTCACTTTTGTTATCTATAACTCTTCTCTCCCACAAGCCCTGATAATACAAAGTAGACAATAAAACAATTAAAGTGGAACTATTTTTCAACTACCTCTCATCGGCAGCAGATCATTCACTCCTAACCTGGCTAGACTGTTCCATCTCACACTCCAATCTCAGCTTATCTGTAAAGCAGAGAGAGCCCCTCTCTGATCTCCTCCCTTAGTTTAATTCATCGGTCATTTAATGATATCAAAACCAGACACATCCAAATGTCTCCATTCCCTGACACACTGCAGATGGCCATGCTTCTGGTTTCTGAGGGAAAGTGGCAATGCCAAAAAGGTTCAGAGGCTCAATTCTTTTCTTTTCTCCCCACAGTAAGCTGTCTCTGCATGTTACACGTGTGTGTGTGTGTTTACTCACCCACACCACAGATACACCCACACATACACACCGCATGATCTGTGTGTGTGATCACATTACACCCTTCCCTTGACTGAGAGAGATTAAGTTGGTTGTAGTCACAGGCCTCCGTTTTTGCTCTGTTAGGTTCTCTTGCCTGATGTCTTCAGCAGGGAGATACGTCTTTAAATCATGCATTGTGCAAATGAAGCCAACAGTAGCCTAATTTCCATGTCACCTAGGTAAATAATCCACGTATCAGCAGACTACGTAGACATTCCATTCATTCGGCAAATATTTTTTGAAGTACCCCTTACTTCAAGGTCCAGCTTAACTATCACTGTATCACCAAGGAAAAGAAGATGTACCCTCCCCACCCAAACAAAAAGGAACCCGCTATTTTCATTTAGCGCAATAGGATTCAGCTTATTCCTGACAGCTTTTCTGACTCAAAGAGAGGAGAGAAATCTGGAGGGAGGGCTGAGGACAGTGATTGTATTTATTTTTATTTCTTTCAACTGTCTATTTTTCAGTATCATTATTAGTCTTGCAAGTGTAAGTCCTCAAAAAATTGAGTAAAAACTCACAATTGTTCCTCTCCACAGAAATCTTTAGTAAAAGGAGATAGATCTATGCGATCTGAAGAGAAACCAGATTATAGTGATTTTTTAACACTTTTCATTCCCTATTAGTTGTCATTCTTACTTTTACAAGCATTGTTTTTTTCTATGAACATGAGAAATATGGCTGTTAAATGGCAGCTCCTTGTAAACCCTCTACATGCCAGTGCAAACAACTAACAATGTAAGTTCCTTATCTTTGTGAAATCTAGTACATATTCAGAAGGGTCCAATATATAGCCTTTGAATCCAAATTTTTTAAAGCCAAGTATTTGTAACACACCTATCAGGTATGCCTGTGCAATGATACAGTCACATGTTTCTCATTAGTTTTCTTCACCCTCACTGAAAAAAATAAATAAACCAAGTTTTTGCTGTGTGTGTGGACAAAGTCAATTCACTCAGGACTTTAAATCCTACATGGCTTGAAATGTCCTTCACTGGAAGTGACAATTAATGAGGAAATATGTCCTACATCTCGATTTTAGTAAATTAATTAAATTATATTCAGAGGAAACAGGGCTTTGGTGTGGCTGTTTCAATTCTCAGGTGAGTCCAGGCTTAAGGTAGTCCAGGGAAGGGTGTAATGGGATCACACACTCAGAGCATGTGGTGTATATGCATGTATCTGTCAAGTGTATCTGTGGTGTGGGTGAGTAAACACACATCCACACGTAAACATGCAGAGACAGCTTATTGTGGAGAGAAAAGAATTGAGCATCCAACCCTTTTTTTGCATTGCCACTATCCCTTGGAAACCAGAAGCATGGACATGCACATGAAGCAATACGTAACTGCGCTGTCCTGGTGGCAGGTGAGGAGATAAAAATGCGCCATGGGACCCTGCCTTCTGATCTCTGCAGGGAGACTTGTAAGAATGCTGAAGGACCAACTCGAGAAGTCTCAGAGATTTCCCTTTGAATCTACACTCCAAACTTCTTAAAGCCTATGGGGAGAGTCCACCTTCTTCCCACCTTCTCAGAGTTGACGGACAAGAGAATGGTATGTTTCAGTCTCTGTTCCATGGAGGCTAGAGCAGTATCTTTGGAAAAGAAAAAAAAATGAGATCTGTGACTTTAAGTCAAGCAAAAGCTGAAAACTTGGAAACAGACATTCATATGCCTAAGTTCCAAAAGTCACAGAAAAAAAAAAAGGGAAAGTGTGGAAAAGAAACTTAAAATACATTCACTTTTCCTTTCTTCCCACTTGTTACACTGTGTTAAAGCTGGCTTTTCTGTCTGTCACTCACTCCTACTCCCATTCCCACTCCCCAGCCATCAACAGTATAAAAGCTCCTCGAAGAGAAGGACCGATTTCCATTCTATCCCTGTGAAATAACTAAGTGTCGATGCTCAGCACATATGTATTCAAATAATGTGTTCACCAGAAAGGAAAACTTGTTTAAGGTGTTGGGGGCCGGAGTGCCACCAGCACCTAGTGAACCATGAAACCTGATTCTTCACCTCTTGGTCTTGTTTGGGAACAGATGACCTGGAGTTTAGCTTGTCCTGATCACTGACTAGCCAGGAGATTTTGGATAACTCATTTTACTGTGCTGAGTTCAGAGACATTAATAAGGTTGCCAATCTCTCAGCCTGGGAAGTAGCAGACACGTTGAATAGATAAACAAGATTACACTGTATAGCACAGGGAAATATACACAAAATGTTATGATATATCACAGAGAAAAAAATGTGACAATGAGTGTGTATATGTCCATGAATGAGTGAAAAATTGTGCTGAACACTGGAATTTGACACAACACTGTAAAATGATTATGAATCAATAAAAAATGTAAAAAAAAAAAGAAGATTCATTAAAAAGAACTTCCGACAAAAAAAAAAATAAATAAAAAGGTTTCAGGTCACTATAATCAGGTGAATTTAAAAATCCCGTGGCCAGAAATCAGATGGAAAGTTAAACAAATGGGACAATGCATATTTGTAACATGAATATGTTCAATACGCTAAAATACATCTGGGGGAATTGTCAGAAATAAGAAATTGACACTTAGTATATGCCAGACCCTGCTTGAAGCACCTTACATATTGCAACTTGTTTACTGCTCATTATGTCCATGGAATGGATGCTCTGCTCTGGGGGCTCCCTTTGTATCTCTTGCCCTATCTGCCTTGCTCTCCTGAAGAATATCTACTCAGCTCTCAAGACTTAGCATGAAAGTCACCTCTAAACTTCCCCTCCCTTCCTCTGTAGCTTCATTCTATCAAATATGGATTTCTAAGAAAACAATGACAAAAACGGTATTACTTACTTGTGTTTATATATGTGCCTCTCTTGTGAGACTATGAGCTCCTTGAGGGCAAAATATATATCCAATCTACTTCTGCATACTCAGAGTTAAGCATAATAAATTTTGCTTGTTACTAATAAATGCTGCTAGATAAATAAATGATTGACCTAGGGCGTTTCTGTTTTTACAGCAGATTTATTGTATTTCAGATAGCCAAGCCTAACATAGAACTCTCTTATGGGCTGCAAAAAAAAAAAATTAAACAAAATTTCAGCCTGTGGAAACCCAAATACATCCAGCCAAAAGTATTCGACCTCTGTAAGATATCCTGGAAAACAAAGTGGCAAACCACAAGGAAACTTTACAAGATTAACTACAATCTCCTCTGAGTTTGGGGGAAGAGAACAAATTTGAGCGTACCATCTTCCCTGGGTAACAAGGATGTTTAAACCAATACATTTAGGAAGCAGAGGAAGAGGTAAAGAGCGACACACACACATGTCTCAGGTGGGGGGGCCTGCATCCCACTCTCTTCAGATGACACACTCCTTGGAAGATTTGCGTTTCATACTTTGTCTACCACTGTTCTCATTTTTCTTCAAGGAGAAAGCCGAAGTGGAAGTGTTGGTATCATTCTTTTTCTCTCTTCTTAACAATTAAAAATCTGCGTATATTCGAGTGTCTATAAATAGAGAAAATATAAGCTCTTTCTTGGGGCTGAGTTAATCTTGCCTCTGGATAAGACGTTAAAAGAAAGGTGATAATAGCCCCAGCTGATGACTTTGTTTATAACTCTTCTGTCCCTAGAAAAAGACCACCTGCATTTCTCTTGTATCAACACACAGACTGAGCCTGGGGTGGGGAGGCCCACGACCCAGAGCTGCAAATCTTTATCCTGTTACCAGCATTTTTTTTTTCAGCTAGGCAGTGTGCTGAAGCCTTTATTTGACTTGTTCAAAAATCCCAAAATAAAAGCTATGATGAAACCCTTCCAAAAACACATTTTTGCAGAGCATGTAAAGCCTTTGATAATCCTTTCTTCCCTGTAAGATTAAAAGTATGTAAATCGCTGAGCACGGTGGTGGACCTGTCCAGGAAGTGGAAGGCGTCCTCCGCCCAGCTCCGCAGGTCCCAGGCTGAGAGGCCGAGGCTGGCCACATTGTTTGACACGAGGGTTAGTTTTCAGATAGTGAAATTTCAGTTGCCAGGTGCCAGAGGCAATTTATCAGACACTCATAAAATAAAGATCAAAAAGCCCATCCGTCTCCCAGTGCATCTGGGATCTAGGAAGGAACACTCACAGCCCTCGATCCTTTAAACAGCTCTCACTTAAAGAGCTTGATGTTTATAATAACAAGAAAAGGAGAAAGGGGTCAGGTCAAATTCTGCCGAATAGCAGGTGTTGTTGTAAGTTTTTTGTTCTCTCTCTCTTTTTTTTTTTTAAAGTAATCTGAAAGAATATTGAGCTGTTCCAGTGGATGCCCTCCATATGCATTTAGTTTTTTTTATATGTTTCAACAGAAAATGTGACCTGAAAATCAGACAATAAAAAGCCTTTAACTTTAAAAACAAGTTTTTTGAAAAACTTAATGGACTAAATTAACTAAATAGAGGGAATCACATTTTTTAACAGCGTTACTACATGGTATCATCTGAGACTTATAATACATTTGCTAACACAGTAATTTCGAGAGACAGTAATTAACAACTGGTAATAACACTTGCAAATATATTTGAACTTTATTCTTTATTATCCTCTTGAGGTGCCAAGGGATGAGACTTGCCTGAGGTCATGCAACATGTAAGTCACAGAAACACCTAGACCCTGGTCCTGGGACTCTGGACCCTCCACTCTCCCCTCTGGTGCTCCCTGCTTTGCCCTGAGTGGTCAACGCTGGGCGCATAACCTGCCTCAGTCTTTTCCACTGAATTGAAATTAATACATCTAAATTTTTGGTTGGTTAAAAGCCAATTTAGGGAAAGTTATTTATTTAAGAAATCCTTACCTTAAGTCCAAACTTTATTATTTTCCCATTTTGTGAAGCAAATGGTATGATTTTATGTTAGGGACAATGTACATTTGCAAACAGTCATTTTACTCTTTTACTGTTTATGGCATAAAATTCAAAGCTAAGTATGTTGCCCACTAATATTAGGGCTTGGATTTCTTGGTACTGTATTCTTCCCTGTTTCCTTCTTCCCAACTTGCCACTTTATGCTTCTTTTTCTTTCCCCTTACGTCTCTGTTTCTCTCTCTCCCTCCTCCTGTTTCTTCTTCCTCTCCTTCCTTCTTCTTCCTCCTCCTCTTATCCTTATCCCTCTCCTTCTCCTCCTCCTCCACCTATATCCCCTTCCTTTTCCTTTTTCTTCTTCTTTTTTCCTTTTTAATCTTGAGATATACTTTTTTTTAAATTTGTGAAAGAGGTGAAAAAGGTAGAAAGGAAGAGAAGTAGGAAAAACAGCGGGGAGGAGAGAGAAAAGAAAACAGAAGGGTGAAAAAAGAAATCGGAAAAGATACCATGAAGGAAAACATATATAAAAAATCAAAAATGTTAAAACCTAGCAGGGTCTACAAGTGTTAATCGAATGCAAAAGTTCAAGAATATTGAGTACTGAAGAGAAAAAGTGAGGAAATTGAAGCTCTTAGAGAAAAAAAAAAAGATGGCTTATTATTCCTGGAAAATAATCTACCATTATTCTTATTTCTAGTCTTTCTAATCTGTTCATTAAATATTTTATCTCATTAAAATATTTGTATATATTCAAAGAAATAATATACTGTTGCAGATATAAATATAGATTTTTAGAGCCAAGAGAGGGCTTTATTATAATCACAAGATTTCAGCAATGAATAGAGGAAAACAGCCAGAGTTAAACACGAATCCTCAGTGGAAATAACGCAGCTTCAGTGTCATGCTTTGACCTTGGAAGAGTGTTGACCCTGGAATTTAGATCCACAGACAACATTTCAGATATGTTTATAAGAGAAGAAAACAGTAGGTATTTGGCAACCTTAGACATTCATCAGTAGGACTGAAATTACAAATTAGCCAACAACAAAATATTATTTTCCAAGCACATTGGACACAAGAGAAAATAAATCGAAGATAGCTTGTCAGACATCATCTTAGGCTGGCTCTGAAACTCACACATGGGATCATTAATTCATGTGTTTGAGGAGCGAGAAAACTTAGAGGTTCTTAGGAAAGATGTTTTTCTTAGCCCAGAGCCCTTCCTAAATGTCACAGTTCTTTGGCATCCTTCTGGAGACTGTATATCTTGGGGACTTTGAGAACTACTCCCCCAAAACTCACACTTGCTGGGGAAATGGCAATTTAAGGCTCGATGCTGATGGGCTTTAAATCAAAGGATTCCTGCTCAGTAGTTCAGAAAGGAATGGTGGTGCCGCCGGGATTTGTCTTGTGGCCTTAAGACCCAGCTCTTGCCAGTGGGGCTGGCTTGCAGGTGAAACAGTTCTAAGCTGCCTGGGGGGCCCACACCAAAGCCAGAGCACTAGAATAATAACAAATCGCTCTTATCTGATTACCTGCTGCACAACCCAATGTACATATGATTAGTAGCCATTCAGAAAATGGATCATTTTCAAGTTCCCTGGAACTCTAAGAGAGTTTACCCTCAGTAGTCACCATTCCCAAAGACAGACAAAATCAAAATTTCTATGGAAATCAACACTCATTTAGGAATACAGATGACACCCCCCCAAAATTGGAAAACGTGGATGACTGGTGATCTATGACTTGAGAGTATCCTCCCTGATGGTTCATTTTTAGAAGCAATTGACATATAGATAAATCAGCGTGAACCTGCCCAAATCACTCATTTATAGTCTGACTTTGCATAACCCCTGATCATCACTATTAGATTATCATTACTTTATATTTGTGTATATAGACTAATGTGGGTGGAATTGTGTTTCCTGAAACAATGTGCTAAAATCCTAACCCCTAGTACCTCATAATGTGAACTTATTTGGAAACAGAGTCTTCAAGGAGGTAATCAAGTTACAATAGGGGCATACTTTATTAGGGTGCGCCCTAAATGATTTACAATGACTGGTGTCCCTAAAATAAGGGCATCTGAAGATACAGGAACTCAGATGTACACAGAGGAAAGATGGCCTTGCAAAGACAGAAGCAAAATTTGATGCTGCCAAAAACTAAGAAATTCCAAGGATGACCAGGAACCTTCAGAAGCTAGGAGATAACCTTAGAATGTTCAGAAGCCAGCCTTGCCAACACCTGGGTTTAAGACTTTCAGCATTTAGAACTATAGGAATAAATTCCTATTGTCTTAAGCTACCCAATTTGTGCCACTTCGTCACAGCCATCTCTAGGGAACTAATGCATAGACTAGGAAGCACCCTGACACTGAACATATGATACGACTTATTACAGCAAACTCCTGGGATAAACAGAATCACAGATCTCATCATCATCATGGCCATGCCCTCATTTCTGTAGAATGTATGTTAGGCATTCAGCTCTGCATATTCCTAAACTAATCCTTATCACAACCAAATGAGAAAAGTATTATCAGGTCCATTTTATAGAAATTGAAACTGAGGCCTAGAAAACTTCAGTAATGTGGCCAAGTTCAAAACCCTAGTAAGTTGTAGAGCCAGAATTCAAACATGCTTTTTGTCTAAATCAGAACCATCAGCTCTTAAACATTATTTTAGAACACTCCATTACACCAACTCAAAAGTAAGAAGAAAATTTAGCACATTAGCACATTATTTTGTCAGCCTCCTCATTCTATAGATGAAGAAATGAAAACTTCTGTACAGTAGATAAATTTTACTTAGAAACACACAACTTACTCCATGATGCTAACATAGGTCTTTGGTCCCTTGTTCCACTACATCATGCCAAGGACACTCTTTCTTCCTACACCATTAACACTCTTCAGTTCATTCTATTCTATTTAATGCATACTACATTTATTGGAGGATTAGGGCAAGTGTAAAGAGGCACCAATATAGGAATCCTCGGCCCATGCTTCTCAGACAGAGTCACACAGGGCATACAGCGATTAATTCTGGGAAGTCTCCACTGGTCAGTTAGCTTCCCTGAGCCAGCAGTTCTTTCCTTGCTTTCTGTTGCTACCTGTGCTTCTAAGATATACCCATGGCTGAATCGAGACAACAGTCCCCACTGCTTGTCAGAGGACTCACAAACAAACTAGGGAGAGTCAATGCACGGACCAAACCTACATCACAGCTTTAACACCACAAGAGTGAGGCGTTCTTGGCCCATCAAATGTTCTTGGTGTGACCTAACAGGATTGGCCATCTTCTTCTGTGACATACTTCCTGTCAAGGAGATGTGTTAAGACAACTTGAAGACCAAGATGGTCCACGTTGCTGAGCTGCCATAGTGTTCTTCTTGCTCGGCACACGCCCAGAACTCCCCTTGGGAGAAACAGTAAGGCACACGTGCCACGTGCTACGGAGACGAGTGATGTAAAGCTTTGACAACTATAGAGAAACAATTTTTCTTTCCTATAGCACATTCAGTATTTCAATAATTTTTAAAATCGTTGTCAACTCTGAATTATAATGAATAAGTAAAAATATAGCTGTGTAGCCCTGGACAAGCTGCTCATCTCTCTAAACATCAGTTTGCTCATTTGTAAAATGCGGATAGTAATCAGCTCAGAGGGTTATTATGAGGATTAATTAAGATAACCCATGCAAAGGATTTAGCAGTGTACCTAATATACAAATATATTATGTTTTATTTACATAAATATGAAAGAAGATGATGATGATTATACTAAGTGAATCTGATAAATCAAACAAAGCTTTATATGAAAAAATATTCATTGCAGTGTTATATATGACAAAATGGGAGAAATGGGAAGCAATTTAATGGCCCAAAGTAGGGAATCAGTTAAAAATCTTTTGTACCAGAACCTATGTATTTTGGCTTGAGACATAAGATTAAAAGAAGCATTGCTCTTGCACTTGAAAAATCTGAGTCTGGTTGAGAAGATGAACATATAAATAAACAAATTCAAAACAGGAGACTCGATCCAGGGATGGAGGTATACACAGGATGCTATGGGAGCCCATAAGAGTGACATTCAAAGCCTGAGGATGAAGGGATGACTTAAGAAGGGAACAGGTTATGCCTCTGTTGAAGGCAGAGTCAGTACCCTAGGGCCCAGTCCACTCCTTGTAATAGTCTATAATTCTTGCTGAATGAAATTGTTAAAGTATATTGAGTGATCCAGAGTTATATTTTTTGTTGGTTGTTGTTCTAAATCAAGAACATTTACAGTTTTAAAATCTGGACAGTAACTTCCTCCACATTTAAGTAATAATTTCAGAGATTATCATACTAAGTGAAGTCTGTCAGTCAGAGACAAATATCATATGATATCACTTATATGTAAAACCTAAAAAAAAAAGACACAAACAAACTTAGGTACAAAACAGAAAGAGACTTGCAGACATAGAAGACAAACTTACGGTTACTGGGGGTGGAGGGGGGGGAGGGTGGGATAAATAGGAGTTTGGGATTGGCAGATACAGACTACTGCGTACAGAATAGATAAACAACAGAGTCCTACTGTATAGCAGAGGGAACTATACCCATTAGCTTGTAATAACCTATAATGAAAAAGAATATGTATATAAATACATAGGTATAGTTGAATCACTATGCTGTGCACCAGAAACTAATACAACATTGTAAATCAACTGCACTTCTATTTTGTAAATGGGGGGAAGAAAGAATAAAGAAATTACCCAGCCCATAAGAACTAACAACTCCATCCCCTGGGGCTGCCTTTCTTCTTTGCCCTCCTGAGAGGGCCCACGTTCTGTCTATGGCATGTATATTTATCTTCTGGAGCTACTCTCATTTTTCTGAGAGGATCCCATTCTCTAGGGCAATCCTCCTTCTGAGACGGACCGCATTCTGTCTGTGGGGTGTGTATCTCCCTGAATAAATCTACTTTCACTTTAAACAATAAATATTTATAAAATCAAATAAATATCCAAAATTTCCTGATTAATCTCACAAAAATATCTAATATGATGTGTTTCCATATACTCGCCACAAAAAAGAAATACATTTACATTACACCTAAAGAATATAAAAACTAGAGAATTCTCCTAGCTACAATCTCTAGCATAGCTAAGAAAAACAAAAACTAAGAACTAAATACGTTCAAATGAATGAATCCCATTTTTCAGTTTTGTGCCACATTCTGTGCTTACGATATCAAAATATAAAAAGGATATCACATTAATAGCAATCTGTAGGATTAGGAGCATTTACATAACGCAATAATCAAGTAGATTTATTGTAAATTTTACTAAGATTCTGTTTGGGTTTGATGCCAAGAAAGTTTCCTTCTCTTACTCAATATAGATAGTTTAACTTCAGTAAATGTACTAAAACTGATAGCATCCCCTCTTAAGATATAAGCTAGCACTATGTCTGTAGAATTGATAAGGAAATTATTTTTTCTAAAACAAAGCCAAAGGAAAAAGATAAAAAGGAAATGCCACACTTTATTCTTTATGTTTTCAGATGACAATTAAAGCACATGGGATTAATTGTCTACCATTTCAGCGACCTCATGTTTTAAAAAAACAAAGCTATCTTAGGAATTCCCCACTCCAAAACTGAGATTATGGTCTTAATTTAAAGTGTAAAAATCTGTGTTTAAACCACACAAACTTTCTCAAGGCGCTATTATAAACCAGCAGCATGCTTAAAAGCAGAGACAGAAAACTGATTGCTAAATATTTCATCAGTCTCTGAGTCTTTGCTTTGATGTTATAAACTGATACTGGGAAGAGGAGAATACAACTCCTTTTTCTTAATTTTCTTTCACTTTGGGTATTAATGGACTTAGTAAGTCAAACAGGCAAAGACACACACACACACACAGGAAAATAAACTCTGATATATGAACCCCCCACTACTCCAGAATGACAAATGTAATAGTTTCCAGGGTTCTACCATTCTCTCCCTACACTACATCAGACTGTTTGTCCCCAGGATGGACAACCAGGAAGCTAGTATGAAAATGTCAACTTAGTAAAAAGTTGTATTTGTGTAATGGGCCAAATTCCAGCATCTAAAGGTCCCAGGAGACAGCATCACCTAGTACACTGGTACCCAAAGGACAAACTTCGTGATAATCTGTATTTAATTTCGAGGATCGACCTCTTTGTTCGTTGAAATGTAAAAACCCCTATTTCACAAAACTTTACCCCCAGACAAAACCAGAAGCTTAATAATCTGGATGTATTTTAAATAGAATATTATGAAAGCTAGCAAACACTGAAGAATCCTTCATTTCCCAAGGCCAAGATTCCCTTTTATTTCATCTTGAACATTTTGGTTTATTCTTCTCCCTTATTTATTGTTATTGCTATTTTCTTCTGCTCTAAAGAGATATATTTTTTTTCCTTCCCTCCAATCTTGTAATTATTAGTGGCCCACTATGTCCCATCCCATGCATGGACTGGTCACCACAGACAGAAATATATATATAAGCCAAAGTCCACTTCTTCAAGGAACTCAGTTTAGTCAAGAAGACAGACAAGCAAACAGGCATTTGTAATTCATGTTTTACGTATTAGCCTCTAATTATCGCTGCCCAAAGCAAAGGCCCAGAATTCAAACTTCTCCCTTCTTTGGCTTCTGCCTTACTGATTCAATTAGCTTAAAAATTTGCTGAAACACTTAGCTCCTTCTCCACATTTTTGCAAGCATAATGGAATAATCTAGGCCTCACTCTATAAAAGGTTGTATAAGATCTGGTTTACTCTTGAGCAAAGTAAGGCCTAGCCACCCAGCAGGAATGCTTTCGAGATTGAATCATGTTTTTATTCTCTCAATGCACCATTTAAGAGCTACTGTGGTTTTCTGAAGTTCCATTTGTGGGGCATTAAACATATGGGCATTCTTTTTTATACCACATTATGCTATATTATACTACTGGATTCCAAAGTTTTTACTTTTTCTTCCCTAAAATAAAAAGCATGTAGGATTTAAAATAAAATATTCACAGTACTCTCTGTTTTAATGCTCTACTCTTTTCAAGATGAAACAAAATCACCTCACAAGTGTACAGAAAGCAGCCAACATTCCACAGAAACGTTTACTGTAAATACCTGATTTGGGGAAAGAATTCCTAATATAGCTGTTTGATTTCATAACTACAGGGTCCTACTTCCTCTACACAGATTTTCAAAACTTAAATAAACCTAGCATTCCTATCAGCTGTTTGTTTACAAAAATATTTGACATTTTTCTCCTTGGCAGGATTGAAGACTTACATTAGAATCACATTTGTAGGAAAGAAACGGTGTGAGATGCTTGTCATTTCATATCCAATTTGAATAATATCCACATTTTAATCCAAAAATCTAGATGAAATATGAAACTTCACCCACTCATTCTTCATGTTTTAAAAACTACAACCAAAATGTCTTTGTCGAACAACAACGAGAAAAGTCATTCCACAGACAGAGTCTATATGTACTTCCACCTCCACACCTTTGCTCAGGGCATATTTTGCTGGAAAAATTTTTCCCTTTTCCATATCCATCTATCAAAATCCACACTTCCTGTAAAGTGTGTGTGTGTGTGTGTGTGTGTATATATAAATATGTATATATATATATGTATATATATAAAGTACACACACACACACACACACACACATATGTATAGCTTCTTCCGTATGGCTTCCCAATCTCTAAATCTAATATCTATGTTTTGTTCCTACAGTATTTTTCTTCATGCTCCTATGACACATTTGATGTAACTTTGTTTTGTTTTTGGTGGTAACAATTCCCACAGGGGAATTTCCCAACCAAACCATGTAGGGGTGAATTTCATTCATCTTTCTAATCTTTCAGTGTACAGCATGTGGTACATTTTCAAAAAAAGACTTGCTGAGTTTAACCTAGTTAACGTACACACTAGAATTACAGAAGTCTGAGTACTGTTAATTGCTGATGCTAATCTTAGCATTTCCAGTGCAGGAGCAATTCTACTTCATCCTTCTCCTCCTCTTCTTCCCGTTCCATCCTTATTATTATTGTTATTGTAATTATTACTATTATTGCTATTATTATTATTATCATCTTAATCAAGAGCTCAGAAATATATTGCCTGTAAAACTTGTCAACATGTGTAGGACAGACTTGGCTGCTGTATAATGTCTACAGGTCTTGGCTCCATTTGGTACAGCATGAGATAGCATCTCCTCTCTTAAATCAACCAAGACTCTGAGCTGCAGAGAAAACCTCTGGCCATGCTTCTTTCTGCCATGGCATAGATAAATTATCCCTGACCATTAGGCATAAAATGAAGTACCCTTAAAAAACGCAGGAAGCTGTAAATTACCCTGGAAATGTTTTAATCTCTCACTATCAGTTCTTCCTTGGATCACAATCAAAGTGTATCCTATTTAAAGAAGCCCTTATGGGTTTCTTCTCCAGCAGAATGCCTTGCTTCAAATGAATGTCTGGGATAAGCAAAAAGACATTTAATGTTTTACCATAACATTTCAAGAGGATATATTTTATTTTCTCAATTAAATTGTGAGCCCCCTTGAATTTGTATTCTGTTTCTGAGTAAAAAAACCTGGAGAAACAATGGTCATTTCACATACCAAAGCTTTATCACAAAATATTATTGCATAAAATTGTCCAAACATCTCTGCTAATACAGCTGTTCAAACATCTGGGTGACTCCATTACAAAAAAATCTCTCTCCCTATTAGCCTCCCCTAGGGGTATGTTCTACTCCAAGTTCTTTGTGACAAGTGATGACAGTAGACACACCAGTTGTCCATGTCTGGTTTTAGGGTCCCATCACTGCAATCAACCAAAGGTTGCTGGAATAGAATCCTGTTTGGGGAGTATCACTTACAAGAATAAACAAAATTTATTTATCCACAAACAAAGCAAAATACTCAGAAAAAATTCATTACTAACCATGTTAGCTTTGAAATACATTCACGTACATGTGTATATTTATATACATTTATACATATATGTATCATCTATATATTTTGCACATACCCACTTCCTAACCATCAAACTGTCAACAGTTTCCTAATTCCTTGCAACCTATATGTGAACTCTATTGTAAAATGAATGATCACATTTATATTTGGTTTCATAAACTGTTCATAAAATATTTTTAGTGTCCTATAAAGTACTTGGCTTATAAAAAAGAAGAAACATAAGTTATACATCTCACAAAAATTCAGATTTCAAAATATTGCAAGCATACATATTTCCACATCAGAAATGGCCCTGAAACATTCTGAAGAAAGCACAGAGGGAAGGTTCTAGGTCTACATAGGTCTGTGTCCCCAGTAATCAGTCCAGTACTTGGCACACAGTTGGTGCTCAGTAAATACCTGTAAGCTAAATAAAGCAAAAATGAACTCTCTGAATCAGTGTGGTCTAATGAAAAGGACAAATTAGGCGACCTAGATCTGACACCCAACTTCAGCATCTCCTGGATACACAACGCGGGCATCCACCATCTAAGACTCTGAACCCAACCTCCTGTCATGACACAACAATGATCCTCAAGGTGTGGTTATGAGAACTCAATGAGGAAACATGCAGAAGTCTTCTTACAACAATAATTCTACCATTTATTGAGTGTCAACTATATGCAAAGCTATCTTTATCATTTAACCTTTAACTCTATATAACATTTTTCCAGCAGGTACTAGTATCACTGTATTCCAGAAAGTATTATATACTCAGGTCTTCTTCTATGCCTGTTGGTTTCAAGTTTTTACTTTAATAGGAGGAGGTGGCTCTTCCCTTGACCATACTTTAGCCACTCAGTCAGAGACTAGCACCTGGACAGAAAGTAGATAAACCTGTTTTCAAATTCAAATCAAAATATGTGTGAAAGTGCTCTGGAATTATATATAAGCACATCCAGTGGAAGACACAACTATTAACATGATTTCACATCTGGTTCAGACGAATCACACCTTCCTGATTCTGAAGCCCCTTGGGTGATATTTAGGTTTCACTTACAGCATGTTGCAAAGCATGGCAGGACACTGAAGTGGTGGTAAGAAGCCCAAGTAATTTGAAATCACTCCTTCCTACAGCCCTGGGAATAAAAGAGAAAAGGAAACTCAAGACGTAAAGATCGTGCCAGAAATTCCATTTTGGAAGGAGGATACTGTCTTCAAAGCAGCCAGTGCCTCCCACTTCTCTGTTTTGATATACAGCCCATCGCCAACTTTGTTTAAACTATTTCTCATCATATACAACCACCTCAGGATCAGATCCCAAGTACTTCTGGGGAAATGCCACATCTCCTAGGGCAAGTGAGAAAAGGACAGCTCAATTTTATGGCAGCCTGAGCAAAAATGTCATCTAAAGGAGGCTGGAGGAAAAAGACAGAGAAGTAAAACATTATAAATGAACATTCCTTCTTCCTCAGTGTCTTAGAGGGAGAAGAAAAGAATCTGGGGCCAGATAAGGGACCCAAGCCAGAGATACTGTAGCATTTTACAGTCTGAGGTCACCAGGAGGGGGACAAGGGGAGGCCAGGATGGAGGAGTAGAGCAAGTGATAGGCCAAGAAGTGTGGGGGAAATGTGTGGAGTTAGTCCTTGGAGGCTGTGGGGTGAGAACAGGGAAAGAGAAATGGGGAGGGAGGCAGCCAGTGAAGGTGTTTGGGGCTGCTTGAGAATATCAGATTTCTCTCTGAGAACAATGGGTCCACATGTACAGTGACAGACTCTAAATCAAGAAGAAACTAGAAATACTAGGATAGCCCAGAGGGAGATTACTACCAAGAGTCTTCTCTCTCCAGGCAAGATAGGTTAGTTATGTCAGATTGTTCCATCGCTGGAATGAAATACATTTGTAAATGTGGGAGACATAAAGCAAAAATATATACAGTAATTCTAAATTTGGGAATTGATTGAAGAGTAAAGAAATGCAACTTTTAAGACATGAGAGTGGTGGGGTGAGGGGAGATGACATGAGTGGTTGTGAAATTACAACTGAAGAGTTGTACCATTTATTCAGGAGTTGGTGAAAATTCCCAGAAGGGAACATATGGTGGAGTTGGCTGTGATGCACCAGGACTATATTCACCAACCTCTGTGAGTGCAAGAGGAATTTGGAAAATTCCAGGAGAAAGCATAATGAGGCTACAAACTGGGACCAGGGGACTCCATCAGATTCACATCTTTCACTAAACATTCAAGGCATTGGAAAGCTTTAGAATCTGTTTTTCTCATCTAGTTGAGAAATCTGAATTGTAGCATGACAGTTCTCCCGCTATTAGGTTGAGAAGAATAAATATTTCTTTCTTCTCTTCAGCTCCTAGGAATCAAGAAGTCTCTCTGGTACTTTCAGCAACAAATTCTAGGCAATCTTGGGTTTTTACTTTCTAACTTTTCATATCTTTAAACTGGATGGTCTCCTAGACAATCCAAAGAGAGGTCCATATCTTTTTTCACTTCATGTGCCCTGATCACAAATCTTTAAGCCACAAGCATAGACAGGAATGCAGAACTGGAACAGCAAGTTTGTATTCTAGTATCTTCGAAAAGGTCCATACCCGAGTTCTAGAGATGGCTGGTTTCCTGAGGACCATAATAATAACTGTAATAAAAATAATGATAAAGCTAGCATTTATTGTGTGCAAGACATTGTGCAAATAGGTTGCCTCACATTTCATCCTCACAACAATCCTATGAGGTAGGTAGGTAGGTATATTTATTACCCACATTTTGCAAATAAGAGAACTGAAACACAGAGAGAGTAATTTGCTCAAGCACACATACCAAGATTTGTACTCAAGCAGATTGTGCAAGAACCAATGACATCAACCCCTAGGGAATAACTTGCTGATCTCCAAATGCAAAAGAACACCCTCAGTACTACACAGGGAAAAAACTCTCCCTGATTCCACAGGTATTTTCCTCAGCACTCACACAGTATTATATATCACCCCACATTAATCAAGAGCATATTGCTACAATTATTTGTTTAAATATCAGTTTATCTGCCGAGGCTGTAAACCACTTAGGAGTAATGACAATATTTTACTATATTTTTAATCAGCATTCTCAAAGACTAGCATAGGGCTGGAAACATCACAGATACTCTATACATTTTATTAAAGGAATGGGTAAGTTAAAGTCAAACACGATTCATTACATCAGGTCTTAAAACTAGCAGATCTATGGTGATACAAATCTTAAGTTGTTGCCTCTGGTAAATAGAATCATAGTCATGTTTCCATATGTGCCGAATTTGCTCCATACATTATGTTGGTTTAGGTTCATACATGGCTGTTGTGTGTAACAGTAGTGCTCCTTTTTATGGGCTCAGTGGTATTCCACTGTGTGAAGGGCCCACATTTGTTTATCCATTCACCTGTTGGTGGACACTTAGGATGCTTCCAGTTTGAGGATCCCATGATTAAGATTGCTATAAAGCTTTTTGTACATGCCTTGTGTGGTGATACATTTTCATTTCTCTTGATTAAATACCAAAAAAAGGAACATTGATTCATAGGATAAATACGTGTTTAGGTTTATAAGAAATTGCCTGTTTCAGTGGTAGGGTCAATTCATAATCCCACCAACAATGTATGAGAGTTCTGAGTCTTCACATTCATATCAACATTTGATGTTTTCAGGCTTTGAGTGCATCTTCTTTTTTCAAATGTTTGTTCCCCTTTTTTTATTGGGCTATCTTTTAATTATTTGTAAGAATTCTTTCTATATTTTGGATACAAGTTCTGAGTCAAATATATGTGCTACAAATATGTTCTTCCAGTTTGTCCTTGTCTGTTTGTTTTGTTATATCTTTTTTATGCACAGAAAACTTTAATTTTGATGAAATGCAACTTATTGTCATTTTCTTTATGTTTCAAGCTTTTTATGTCCTAAAAATTGTTGGCTACCCTAAGGTTGCATAGGTATCCTCTTATGCTTTAATTGGGAAGCTGTACATCTCTAAATTTTCCTGTATAATTATGATTTGTCTCAAGTTTTTGTCATGCTACAGTGTGAGAAAAGGGTTGAGCTACATTTTTTTCCATATGGATATTCAGTTTTCCCAGGACCACTTGTTGAAATACTTAGCTCTCCCTCCTTGGATTAACTTGTCAAAATCAATCAATTATTTATGTATGTGTGTATTTCTGTTTTGTTTACTCTGTTTTATTGATGTATTTACTGCACTTATGGTGATATCACACACTTTCTTGATGACTATAGCTTCATAGTGCAATCAGGTAGGGTAAGTCCTTCAACTTTCCATTCCGTTTCTTCTCTCTTTCTTCCCTCCTTCTCTTCCTCCCTCCTTCTCTTTTCTTTCTCTTTCTCTTTTTGTTGTTTTCGGGATTTTCTAGACATCTTATGTTATTGACTATAATTTATTACTTTTGGGTCCAGAAACATATTCTGTATGAATCCGGTTCCTTGAAATGTACTGGAATTTGTTTTATGACCCTGCAGATGGTGAACGTTTCATGTGAACTTTAGAATAATATATTTTATAAGTTGGTCACAGAATTCTATAAATGCCAACTATGGTCAAGTTGGTCACTAAAATTGTTCAAATCCTCCACATTCTGATTTTTACTTCATTTTGTGGTGACAATATCTGAGAGAGGATCTTCAAAATCTCCAATTCTAATAAGTTGGGTCAACTTTCATGTATTTTAAAGCTCTATTATTAAGCCATACTCCTTTACAACTGCATCACCTTCCTGATGCATTAATCCTTTAATCATACAGAGAGAATAAAATTTCTCTTTAACTCTAACACTCCACTCTTGGGGCCATTTTCTTATGATTAGTACAGTTTCACCAGCTATCTTTATTGTTTGCATGTTCCTATTCCTTTCAACTTATCTGCTCTAGATTGAATCCTTGTGTATTCCCAGAATTCACATGTTAAATTCTAACACCCAATGTGATGATATTGGGAGGTGGGGCTTTTCAGAGGTAGTTAGGTCATAAAGATGAAGCTATCAAGAGTAGAATTAGCACCCTTATGAAAGAGGTCTCAGAGAGATCCCTTGATCATTCTGCTATGTGAAGACACAGTGAAAAGAAATACCATTTAGGAACCAGAAAGTTAGCTCTTGCAAGGCAATGAATCCATCACTGCCTTGATCTTGGACTTCCCAACCTCCAGAACTGTGAGAAATAAAGTTCTGTTGTTAATAAGCCACTTTGTGGTATTTTGTTATAGTAGCCCAAATAGACTAAGAAAGCATCTATGTCTTTATATTTAAAGTGAACACAGTTGGCTCTTCTGTGTGTGTGTGTGTGTGTGTGTGTGTGTGTGTGTGAGTGTACACAAACACACTCAGGGATGATTTTTTAAGTCTTTTTATATTTACATCTATATTTCCTCCTACAGATCCAGGTGCTCTTCAGCAATCATTTTGTTTCAGTCTGAAGAATTTCCTTTAGCATTTTCTTATACTGCAGGTCTGCAGGAAACCAATTAGTATTTGTCTATCTCAAAATGTCCCTAAGTTGCCTTCATTTTTGAAGGATATATTTGCTAGATATGAGATTATAAATATACCCTCCTCCCCCTTTTTTTCCTTTCAGCGTTAAGGATGTTCCATTGTGTTCAGCCTACATTGTTTCTGATGAGAAGCCAGCTGTCATTTCTATTTTTGTTCTCATATATTTAGTGCCTCCCTCCCCACCATAACTACTTTGAAAATTTTTGTCTTTATCTTAGGTTTTCAACAGTTTGTCTATGATATGCCTAGGTATGGCTTTGTTTTTATTCTGTCTGGTATTGAAGGATCTTGGATATGTGGGTTGATATCTTTCATCAAATTTAGATAATCCTTGACTGTTACATTGCCAACAATTTCCCTTTCCCATCCCACTTTCCTCTTCTGGTACTCCAGTCACAGCTATTTTAGATCACTTGATATTCGCCAACCTATTCTATATGCCACAATCCATTTCTTCCTTCAATCATTTTTATCTTGGTTTTAGTTTGGATAATTTCTATTGACCTACCTTCAAGTTTACTATTCTTTTTATTCTACTAGACTTACTCTATTGTTAAATGCAGTGAATAAATTATTCACTTCTGATACATTATGTCTAGTATTTCCATTTGACTCTTTTTACAATTTACATTTCTCTGCTTCAGTCCTCCGTATGATCATGTGTGTTGTTCACTTTTTCCTCTAGATCTCTAAATATATTTATCATAACTCTCCTTAAGACATTTTTAAAATGTTTGAAAATCACTGCCCTAGAGAAATTCTTGTACGTGTGCACAAAGAGATGTCCAAAAAGGTTAATTATAACATTTTTTTTGTATACAGTAAAAATCTGAAAGCCATTTCAATGTTCATCAGTGAGGAAAGGAATAAATAAAATTGTAATAGGGCCATATAGTGGAATACTATATAGCAATGAAACTTAAAAACCACAGCCAAATAGGTAAATCTCAAATAAAAGTCTGAGAGGGAAAAAAAAAACTACTTGATTCAAACAGTGCAATACAATTTATATAGTTAACAGTGTGCAAGAAAAATTCTATATGTTGTTTAGCAATATATATTGCAAAAACATACACACATTCATGGACCTGGCACTCCCTGAATTGAAAATAGTGGTTATCTTTGAGGATGGAGGAGAAAGAGGTAATGGCTAGAACATTCCAGAGATTTCACTGTTTTGCATTGTTTATTTCTAAAACTGTGTGATGATTACATTATTCTCCACAATTTTTGTATGTTCAAAATATTTCATAATATTTTTGTCATAAGGTGCATATGTGGGGATATAAGTGAAAGCAGGAAGCCCACAAGAGGCCATAACAGTGGTTTAGAAGAGATTTAAGGGAGGTCCAGGGTCCAGGAAGCAGTATGCAAGATGGAGAGAAGAGGAGATCCTGGAAATAATTCAGAAGTAGAGTGAAGGGACTTGGTTACGAGTTAGATGGGGAAAGAGAATGGTGAGAAAAAGTTAAAAATCAAGAATGACTCCTGGTTTTCACCATGAGTAGCTGCTAGGATAGTATTATTGACACAGGAAAGATTGGCGAAGAAGTAGATTTGGAGGGAAAAATCAAAGAGTTCATTTTTAGATTTGTTCAGTTTGAACTGTCTATTCAGCATCCAGTGGAGATGTCAAATAACAGTTGGATATATAAGAAGTCAGGTCTGAAATATATAAACGTGGAAGCTACAGGCACATAAACAAGACACTGCTCCTTCCCATGTATCAACATCCTTGATGCATCAGTTATCTAGTTATCACAAGAAGACGTGTCATATGCTTTGCATTTTGTTTTTCTTTGCTTTGTTTGTTTGAGCCTTAAGATTAACTATTGCTTCTTTATCTTTAGTCTTTGGTCTTGAAGCTCCCAAACATACTTTAAGAATTCATCCACTCACAAACATTCTCCTTCTCAAGGAGTTCAGCAGCCAGGAGCAACCCTGTGCTAATTTGTCACTACCGGGCCCCCATTCATTGTCACAAACAATTGCTAATCATGAGCATATTCTAAGTGCAAAACACTCTACAAGATGTCTTTGGGAATAGGGTTCTCTCTGGTACAATCACCACATTGAGAGCATGACACATCACGGGGAAGAGAAGATACATGTAACAATTCCCATAACACCAGACTTCTGTTAAGTATTTTGGAGTGACTCGTGTGCATCAGATACCACCTTAGATTTGGGGATACAAGAGTGAGTTCAAATCTTATTCTGTTTACAGCCAGAAAGCAATTGAAAATAAAGTTACAACTCTGACAGCAAATAGAAAGTGAATGAAAGTAAGGGATCTAATAATTAAAACAGTAGAATATCCTCTAGATCAAGAGTCAGCACACGTTTTTTAGAACTGTTCGGGTGGTAAATTTTTTAGGTTTTATAGGTCATACGGTTTCTACTGCAGTTAGGTATTCCAATAATAACAGGAAAGCAGCCACTGACATCATGAAAACAAAAAAGTATGGCTGTGTACCAATAAAATATTTGTATAGATACTGAAATTTGTATTTCATGTAATTTTCATGTTATGAAATACTGTTCTTCTTTGGATTTTTTAAAATATTTAAAAATGTAAAAAGTATTCATAGCTCATAGATCATACAAAAATAGAATGTAGACTGGACTGGGTCCATGGGATGTTGTTTCATAACCTTGCTCCAGGTCAACTTCCCAATTCTGCTCCAGCTATAAGGATAAGTTACATACTTTGCAGGGCCCTTTGCAAACGGAAAATGAAGGACGTTCAAAAATTAGTAAGAATTTCAAGACAGCTACAGCAGAGCATTAAACTAAGTGTGGGCCCTACTGGGCTCAGCATTTTGTGGGACCACACAGCTCACATGACCATGAAGCCAGCCTGTCATGTATCTATATCTTAATTGCATTCCTAGTTTCCTAGATATGAATTGACTGGCATGGATAATATTTAAGTATGTGCTCCTAATACCAAAGATTGATTTTAACTCTGTATTGCTAGAAACTTACATAGTACCTAGGACATAGCAGGTGTTCAAATCAAAATTAGTAGGATGAATGTAAAATGAATAAATGACTGCACTTGAAAGTTTTGTATATTTTGATTCCTGAATCACAAAAAAATAATGATAAGCTCCTGTCACCAAAAGTTATAGTTTCCTTGAAAATCCACCCAGAGGTCTAGAGATAGGCATTTCTGAAATTTGTTTTTTAAAATAAGCTTACATTTTTTTTGAATCATTAAGCACTCTTTCTCTAGCCTAATTTATTCCCCTTTCCATATAGTACCTCACTCTCCACTCAAAATAATCCACTTGAGCTTCAGTTGTGTCAAGTTCTCTCAGCTTCCCAAGTTGTTACACACTGCTTCCTCTTCCTGGAAAGACTCCCACTACGTCCATCTGGACAACCCCTGATTTTCTTCAAAGTTTTGTTTCTCTGCCATCTTGTTTGAGAAGCCTGTTCTCTCACACTGCTCCCTACAAGCTATATGAGATGCTCCTACTGCATCTCGATAACCTCCTGTCCCTGTGTCAGAGCTTGAATGGGGATGGATTGTGACTTTCTCTTCCCCTGCCTCCTCCTAGACCTAGGCCAGCTCCCTGGAAGCAGGGACCCTAAGGCATTTATCTTTGCCTCTTAAGCACTTGACACATAACAGGTGCTCAGTAAATGTGTGATAAATCAATGAGTGAATGAATGTGAATAGCAAAGCAGCCTGGTAAAAACTGTCTGACCAGGTCTTTTAAAGGTTCGTTTCCCTTAGACAATTAGATCCAAGATAAACAGCCTGAAGCCCTCCCCTCAAAAGAATGACAGCATACAAAGTTCTCTGGCAAGGTATGCTCAGCAAGCAGTGTGGCCTACGTGGATGGTGAAGGCAGCTGTGGCCACCCAGTGGTCACTGTTACAGTTCTCAGTAAAGCCTCAGTAAGTCCAGTGGAAATGTTCTGCATCTGTGTTCCTCTCCTTTCATCACTTATTCATTCACTCAACAAATAGTTATTAGGCCCCAGGCACTATTCCAGCATGGGGATATGTCAGTCAGCCAAAAAATTCCCTTTCTCATTAAGCCCATGCTCTAGTGGTGGAAATACACAGTAAATAATCATACAATATATGTAAGATGATAATAAGGACTATGAGGCACAAAAATAGCACAGTGAGGGTGACTAGGGACAGTCCAACTAAGCGTGGTCAGGGACGGCTGCTCTGACTGCCTCACTGTCGTGCATGGAGAGATACAGCAGTCATTTCCACGGGTGATTAGAGAAAGGCTATCTGCAGTTATCTTGCTTTTTTTTTTTAATTTGTTTTCTTGTGTTTTGCCCATCTTGCCCATTAGAATAAAATCACCATGAGGTCAAGGGCCATGTTTAGTATCCATAACTGGGAGGAATAGGCAAATTACAGTCCATAAGCCAAATCCAGCCCAACACCTGGTTCTGTAAAGTTATATCAGAACACAAGCAAACCTACTTGTTTATGAATTCTTTGCGGCTGTTTTCACTCTACCACAGCTGAGTTCAGTAACTGCAACCAACATCATCTAGCCCACAAAGCCTAAAATACTATCCAGCCCTTTTAAGAAAGTTTTTCAATCATAATTCTAGAATAGTACCTGGCATATGGTAGGAACTTTGTTGGATGAATGGATGAATGAATGAATGAATGAATGACTAATGACTTGAATCTTCATGACAACTTAACTTCATATAATTTTTTAAAGTTCAAGAGCTGATATTTGAACTAAGTTTAACAATTCCAAACCTACACCCATTCCACTGTGCTATATTCCTTTCCTAAAATAACTCTCACGTGTTTGCCACTTTACCATTTATAAGATGTTGTTTTTCTGTTCTTGTTTGGACTTAGTGACAACTTTCTGAGAGAAGTTTTCAAGTTTTGCCATTGTCACCCCAATTTTAGCTGAGGAAACAGGCTATGAAAGGCTGAGTACTTTGTCCAGCATCACTCAGCTAGTAGAAGAAGGAGTCTAGACTGGGCCCCAGGGCTGTCCTTTGTCTTTACGACGTTTAGAACCCTGTTTATCTTCATTTATCAACTGTGTTCCTAAAAGGTGTGAATTTATTTTATTTATATTTATATCCTCAATGCCTAACATAGTTTGTGACTCATGTAGACAGCCCATAAGTGGTTGGTGAATACATACAATTCATTTTCCTACTTCACAGAAGAAAACTAAATTGTTCAACATTAATTGCACAAGACTGATGTAAGGGCAATCAGTATAAGGCCCAAAACCTGGCTGCGTTCTAGGTCCAATTCCAACCTACACAGACTCGTCTCCCTAATTCCTAGCTTACTATTTAAATAAGACAAGACACATAACTAGGTAGATCATTTTCTGATCCCAAACCACTCAGATCTTATATCCATCTCCTTACTAATGTCAAATGATTTCCCTTTGAGTTGCACATGCAGCGTCTACTTCCTTTTTTTAAAAAAATACCCGCTAACAGATCTACATTGTTTTTAAGTTGTGCCACACCTTCCTTGAAGAAGCATGAGACATTCTTCAAAAATTAAGATGATGTTAACGGATGAAATATTTATATAATTTTCCGTTTTCGAGAACTACAATGGCGTTTGTGGGAAACATGATTAATAGCATAAAAATTACTTCTATCTTTGGCTAACTAGTGTCCAGTAATGAATCAACTCATCACAACTGAAGATAATGTGTACTCTTAGCCTGTTCAAATTTCTTACAGATGACATGATTGTAAGTGGAAATATTCCAAATCGTGAAATACTTACACAGCAATGAAAACAGTTAAGACACAACAGGCAAGTATGGACAGTACTGTTCTGGACAGAAAGACAGACATGAGAAATGTGTATTGAAAGATGAACAGACATATGCCCTTTCTGAGAGTCTAAGACGTCTCTCAGGATAGGCATGTCTTTAGGACTGACTGATTTAGAGCCCTTTCCTGTTTCTGAGATGCAGCTGTCAAATGATATTTCCTCTCAGTTTTGGATTATAGGATAAAAGCTAAAGTGACAATAGCTGTTCTGGACATTGGCCAAGTATCATTTAATGCATTATTTCTCTTTCTATCCCCCCCCCTTTCCCTTTCACCACCTCTTCCCTGCGTCCTCCTCTTTCTCCCCCTCGTTCTTTCCCCCCTCATTCTTTCCCTCCTCTTCCTTCTTCTTCTCTCTCTCTCGTCATCTCTATCTCTCTCTCTCTTCTATTCTCTCTCTCTCTCTTTAGATTTTTCCTGAACTTGTAGTTTTG
Source organism: Vicugna pacos (assembly GCF_048564905.1). Taxonomy (NCBI): domain Eukaryota; kingdom Metazoa; phylum Chordata; class Mammalia; order Artiodactyla; family Camelidae; genus Vicugna; species Vicugna pacos. The sequence continues at coordinate 49,204,816 of NC_133001.1, forward strand.
ATGATTTAGGCATGAAAAACTATATTATTAGCACATAATTAAGAATTCCTTTAAAATACTGTCAAACATAACAGGAATAAATGGCCAAATCCAAGTTAGTTTCTAAATACCCATCATTACATGCAAACAGTATATTGTTACAGTGTCTAACTGACTTAGACTCTGGGAACTGATTCCAAGGTTCCACACTGAATTAATTTACAGAATTTGCACTGACCCAACTTTCTCGTCAGTGCATCCTCCCTTCTTCTAGATTACACTATCACTGGGCTAAAATAATCAAACTACTATTTTATAATAATAATCCTAATTTCTTAACCAACACAGTTAATATAAGTAAATAGAAAGAGAACATTTGCAAACAGATTATCAGGAGGCTGTTATTTGTATAAGATCTAGCCCAGAAGATACTGGATTTTCTTTGGTATAAGATGAGCTGTGGAATTTATTGTTTTTCAAAATCCTTCCAATGTGAAATAGCATAGCCTACATTTCTAGGATACCAGGTATCAACTGCCTTGAATTCAATAAAAATGGATTATTTAATATTTCTCCCACAGTTCTATGATTCGAGAAATTCTTAATAAGAAAAAGGTACTACTGCATTTTATTATTCAAGCAAAAGACAGAAAAAATAAGACACCATTTCTATTAATGGTATTTATTATTCTACAAAATCAGCTCATTGAGCATAGTCTTTCTTAAAATCCACAGACACTCTTGCATATATATGTGTTCTCCTATTCTTGATATCATTAGAGTCATTTAAATAGAAAAATTAACAAACAAGAATTGTCTACAGTTTTAGGTTTATTTGAAAATTTAGGGCACTCCTATTACTGACTTTAGACTCTTCCTTGAAGTCTCCATTTTCATAACTAACTGCACAATGTATTTACTCATATTTACTTACTCTAAGGCAAGGGAAATACACATGGTTTTTTGGTGACAATAAATACCTCTTCTCCGTTTACATTCAGTAAAAGCCCATACACTAGAATTTTGTGTACTGGTTGGCCACTAGACACCATCTGGGTGCTTCAGGACAGTTCCCTAAGTCAGTCAGTAGTGTGAGTAGGCTGTAGTCAAGAGACATCCTGGCTAACTCAAGACACAGTGTGTCTATCTGGTCCTGGCATTGATTGACTTTCACTAGAAATCAGGCATTTTTTGTTCCACTGGGGTGAATTCACCTATGGATGTTGCGGCTTTAGTGGTGACTGCAGTTGTCCCCACTGATGTAATGTTAAAATTGTTACCATTAAGAGTTACCATTTATGATGACATGATGATTATATACTGGGCACTCCAGTAAGCACCTCACAAGCGCTATCTCATTTAATCTTCCCAACCACTGGAAAATTATAATCATTATCCCCATTTTACTGATAAGGTAACTAACACAGAGTTTTAAGCTTTAAGGTCACATACCCAATAAATGGCACATCTGTGACTTAAATCCAGGTCTGCTGAATTCTACAGTCAAAACTTTCCCCTAGTTCTTTACTGTAAATAATATTTAGCACATAAACAATTATTAACATAGAACCAGAAATAAAGTGTCTATAAATGCCTCTTTTAAAAATGTAGTTAAAGGTGTTCTCCCTTTAACCCCATCCTTCATGTTGAGCTCTTCAGAATTCTGCAGCAAAAACACTGGGCCTGGAATCAAGGGAAATAAGTCCTGGTTTTGAAATTACCACCAACTTACTGTGTGATTTGGGGAAACCCATCTAAACTCTTTGGGTTTCAGTGTTGAGATCCACAAAACGATGCAATTGGATTATATCATCTTTAGGGTCACTTACTGTTTTGAGATTCTACAGCTGTCCGTTGGTTGGTAATGCCTCGTCTTTGTGAAAAGGTATACTTTATCTCAACTGTAATGACCATGACTTTTCTAACTAATGGGGCCTTAAGAAATGAGCTTTATCTTAAAAATTCAGTAATGGCTGAGAAAATTAACCATATGAACAGTCTAACTATAAAGATGGGAAACACTAGACATTGTGCTCAGTGCTTTCACTAATGCTACACCAGTTCTGAGATATGTCCCTTTATTCTTATTTTATAGAAAAGGAAACTGAGGCCCTGAGAGGTAATGTTTCTTGTCTGAGGTTATGTAGTTAGTAAGGGGTACAGAAGTGACTCAGAGTCTGGAATCACAGACTCAGGAGTTGAAGGGGGTTTGGAAGTCACATAGCCTAATGTTCTACCTAAAATTAAGGTAATATTGGGCTGCTGATACCTGTGAAGTAATTTAGGATCTTTTTTTAATTGAATATAGGTTTGAAATGTACACTAAATTTCCCATAGTTTGGATGAAGAGAGGAGAACAGCACAAAACTCACTAAAATAAGGTCAGGTCCAAATAATGAAGGAAAATTCAAGTTTAACACAGTGATTAGAAGCCCAAACCTTGAAAACTGACTGGCATGGGCTGAATCCTGACTGGCATTTAAAAGATATGTGACAAGTATGGTACTTTAAACTCAATAAGCCTCAGTCTCCACATGTCTGAATTAGGAACATAATACTTACTATAGTAGTACTATGAAGATTAAATGGGATAATGCATGTTATACTGTTAGCAGAGAACCCATCACATGCATGAAAGTGGGCTATTATTCTTGTTTCTCAGTGAACTAAAGGGAAGAACTTAGACAGCAGTCATCACTTAGTTCTGATCGCCAAGGCTCCCAGCCCTTCTTCCCATCCCCCACTGCCACTGTAAAGAAACTGCATTTCACTGAAGACAAATTGTGTTCATGGTTCTAAAAAAGAAAAAAAAAATGCCATTTGCAGCAACATGCATGGGCCTGGAGATCATCATACTAAGTGAAATAAGCCAGAAAGAGACAGAAAAATACCATATGATATCACTTATATGAGGAATCTTGAAAAAAAAAAAAGGGACACAAATGTACTTATTTACAAAATAGAGACAGAATCACAGACATAGAAAACAAACTAACAGTTACCAGGGGGGAAGGGGGGGGAGTTTGGAATTGGTGGACACTAATTAGTATATATAAAATAGATAAACAACAAGGTCCCACTGTATAGCACAGGGAACTATATTCAATACCTTGTAATGGCCTATAATGAAAAAGAATATTAAAAGGAGATTATATACATATATATATATAATGAATCACTATGCTGTACACCAAAAATTAATACATTATAATCCGACTATACTTCAATTAAAAAAATGTGTTCATGGTTCAATAATTGACGTAAGTGCTTTAACCATTCATTCTAGGACTGAGTATCAGTTACCTCAAGAGCAAAATCTTTATGGAAAGACCAGCAGATATACTAGTACCAAGCCCCCACTGTAGAGCTTCAGTATTCAACGTAAATCCCAGCCTGACTGACAACATCATCATAGACCAGGTAGTAGTAACCTATGTAACCTCTAATCCAAAAAACATTTGGCAAGAACTAGAAATGTCAGCAAATGAAGAGGGAAGGAAGAGCCTGAGGTAATAAGAGTGCTTCAGCCTCAGACAGGGATAAGATGGATGGTCAGCGATAGGGCTGTGCCAGAAACTAGTAGCATGGATGATTTGTCTTGGAAGAGCTTGTCGAAAACAGTAATTCTTGTTTACGTGCAATTTTTACAGTACTTTCCTTGAAAAACATGAAGGTTCTCCACACAATACCTCACGTTCTTCCAGGGAACAATGATAAGAAATAGCTTTAGGGCTCTAACAAGGTTGGCGAGAATGAGAGTCATCAGAGGACAACAAGGACACTGGGCGGCAGAGGGAGACTTGCATGGAAACAATAAACTCAGATGTGTCGGGGCATAAGGAGGAAGAGAAGTCAGTCTAGTGGTGCTGATCTTTGCTCTCATTCCAGAAAGGGCCTGGCTATTTCCAGATTCTCCCCACCAACCTTCTGTCACCTTTCCTTTTATATCTCAAATTATAAGTGTCTGGAGGGTGGGGAATCACCTATCTGACTACAGAAACTCAGTAAACACTTGTCCCGTGAGTGATTGAAATCCATGTAATCTTTGAAGTGCGTAAGTACCTACATCTACAACTCTACATTTTCTTGCTCCCCAAATGTCATAATTATCATGTTCTACAAGTTAGCGTGGCTAAATCTCATTGTCTTTTTTTTCCTGGGAGTGTAAACAATGAAACAATGTGGTCACGAGTCTTTTCCACTTGCACAGGGCAGGAGGCTGTAGAACCAAGTTCTGTGCTGCTAATGGTCTCAGTGCCCTTGGGCTCAATATTTAACCCTTCTTCACATCACTACAAAGTAACCTGATTAAAGCTTGAGAGGGAATATATGATCTTATGCCGCTTTCAGTCAAAAGATTCTGCTAAGCCCTTTGCAGTATTTGGTGGACAATTTTTTTAACTGTGAAATTTGCATAAAACTATACATAAGATTACTTTTCGGAAAGCATTCCGGCCCAGAATCTAAAGTGAAAACAAATGCTACAGGCAAGGTGGCATGGTATATCAAGAGAGTCACTGAACAGGGAGTTAAGACATCAGAGTTCTGGTTATGTCTCAGCTTTAAATTGTCATGGGAAGTTGGACATATTATTCACATCTTCTGGCCCTTTTTTCCCCCATAAGTAGATTGAAAGGGTTAGTATAGGATAACCTCAAAAGGTTCTTCATAGCCCTAAAACTGAAAAAAGTCTGGTGGTAATTTAATATGGGGCCAGATTTACACAATACACATATATTATATAAGCTCCTGAATATAAAAGCATAGAATGTGTGCTATTTATAATGAGCTGCTACAAAAATGATTTAATTTCATAAACTGGGCAAAGAGATGCTTTATGAAGTAACTTCACTAAGGAAGAAAATGAAAATGAATTTGGATCTGAAGAAATAAATGAGGAAGGAAAAGATTTTGGTGACTTTCCAAAACTATACTTAAGCCAAAGTGTTCAGGGAAAATTTAGCAATATTTATTTAAGATAAAAATTACAGGATTTAAACACGTTCTAATTTTAATATCGAATAGAGGCTTTAAATGGAAATTAGTACATTTACTCCCACAAGATGAAGAAATCAAAAAAAATTAATTTCAGGCAAAACAGTGGTAAGTAACTTACGGAAGTATTTTAGTTATCTATGACTAAGAAATTGGTAAGCATAATACATATATTAGAACTATTTCTTATAAAGCAATCTGAAAAGATAACATGTTTGATTTCACAAAATACAAACCATATAGACATTTCTATAATATCCTTAGTAAAATATACACTAAATAATGCTCTTGAATTGCCCTGAAAATCTAATCAACCTTCATGAAACACTGAATCCATGGGAAATGTTTTAGTTTCTAAATAAAACAAAACTTGAAGTGAATTATCTGCTTATGGGCCATTGTTAAGTTGAGTACAGTAAATATCAGAGAACAGTAGTATCCTATAAATCCACAGGAAGACTCTATCTAGGGCATTAAAAACTCCCCAACCTTGTGTAGCCAATCTGGCATGCACCCCTCTGCCTACAGACACACCAGGTACAGTGTAAAACAGGACAATCTGCACTTCCATTTTATTCACTGTTTTAGTTCTAAATCTCTCGCTCAGACCCCTTTCTTGCAGCTAAGTCCATACTATCCTCTAACATCTGTCTGCTAAACTTTGCCCACATGCTAAGTCTGTCACTTACCACCACCTTCCTAGCTTCAACCTTGCTCTTTCTCCACAACATTGCTCTCTTTATATGATTCCTCTGGCCACCCTGAACGAGCACCCCAAGACCGCCTGCTCCAGTGCACTCCACAGACGGGGACACCCTTAGCTCTGCCCAACCCATCAGAGGAAAACAAGACCAACATTTTCATAATATTCTAAGAGGAAGTGTTAATTAACTGGTCAAAATCACATAATGCTGAAAAATGCCTCATTACTGCCTGATTATTTTAAAAATTGACTGAGGATAGAGACATAAAAGCATACTCATTTGACAGAATCAGAAATAATTGTTCATTTGGTCAGTGAATAATTATTAAGCACCTATTATATATCAAGCACTGTGTCAAGTACTGGGATCCAATGGTAAACAAGATATATTCTATGACAATGGCTATTATAAAATCTAGCAGAGATGAACTTTTGACAAGTTTATGGAAGATGAAGGTTATAAAATAGAGGTGCAAATACTACACACATGTATAAAAAAGAAAGCCTAGTTTATTCTGAGATGTCAAAGAAATCTGGAAGTCAGGGAAATATCCGTGTAAAATACTCCTTCTAAACCCTCAACTTACAAATAAAGGTATTCTGAGCTGGGAAGAGGAAATGACCAGCTTGCTCCACGAATGAAAGCCTAAATGAGAAGCAGCTAACTCTATATACTTCTCTCCCCATCTCCCAACCCACTCACTAAGTGGAACTCTCCAAAACAGGTAACAGGTTAAGAAGTCTGCATTCTAGAGACAGGTGCTCAATAGGCAAGCAATCAAAACTGTTATGGTAAATGAGTATTTGTCAGCATTTCATTCAACTCCATGAAAATATTATAAGTAAAAGTAGGCAGTATGAGGTGAAACAAATGTTATCATACACTGGCAACACAAGTATTCCTTTCAGAAATTTAAATTCAGCCCAGCTGATATTTTACGTTCTTTAAGAAGCCTTTGTCAAGCCACAGGGAGTCCTCAGAAGTCCTGGCACGTTGGACTATCTGCACCACTCCTACAGCACTGATGCTTATTATGTGCACTGCCATTTTTTCATGTGTACATTGTTTTAAGCTTGAGTACAGCAGAAACTACATATCAAAGCATTGTTCATAACCTTCAGTACTGAATAGTAATCAATGAATCATATGTATGGTAGGTGGAAATCTAAGATGGCTTCCAAGATTCTCACCCCTGGTATGCACACCATGTGTGATTCCTTCACTTTGATTTTGGACAAGACCTTTGCATATGATGGAAGAAGGGAGTGTCTATAGATAATTGAGAAACCTTAATCCACTGACTTTGAATCAATCAAAAGAAAGACTATATTGGATGTGCCTGACTTTATCAGATTAGCTCTTTAAAAGAGACTGGAAACTTCAGAGATTCTCCTGCTGAGTTTGAAGGAGCCACTGCGAATTCTACAGCTACAAGGAAACGAATTCTGCCAAAAATCATGAGCTTGGAAGAGCACTTTTAACCTCAGATGAGATTGCTGTTCCAAACAATACCTTAACTGCAGCCTGTGGCACTCTGAGCAGGGGACCAAGCAAAGCTGTGCCCACACTGCTGAGTCACTAAAAACTGTGAGGTAATACATGGGTGTTGTGTTAAGCCACTAAGTTTCTGGTAAATTGGTTTGCAGTAATAGAAAACTAATGTAATAGCTGTGCACACTTGTGCAAGATGGTCTGGAAAGAGGGGAGCTGGTTTCTCCTGGCACACAGTGACAAATAGCATATTCAGCAGCTTGGCCTGCCATAACAAAATACACAAACTCAGTGGCTTAAACAACAGAAATGTATTTTCTCACTGTTCTGGAGGCTGGAAGTCCAAGATTACGGTTCCAGCAGGTAGGTTTCTGGTGAGGCCTTTGTCCTCAGCTGGTAAATGGTTACCTTCTCTCTATGTCCTCACGTGTTCCTTCCTTTGCAAATAAGAGGGAGAGACAGAGAGATCCCATGTGCTACGGTGCTTCTTCCTCTTCTTCTGAAGAAATGAGTTCTATCAGATTAGGGTCCCATCTTTATGACTCCATCTAATCTTAATTACCTCTTTTAGAGGCCCCATCTCTAAATATAGTCATGGGGGGCAGGGCTCCAACATACGAATTTGGGGGGAACACAGTTCAATCCATAACAAATAGGTAACGCAAATAGATGGCAGAGGCATGGATGGGTGATGGTGGAAAACGAAGAAAAGGGATGCAACCTGGAAAATCGATGAAGGAATAACTGCCAGGGCCTGATGCTTACTTGGATACAGATGATGATGGAACAGTCCAAGCTGAGGCAAAGTATTCAGTTTGCAGGAGATTCACCAAAAGGGGTGCAGCTGACGAAAAAGAGAAATCACCATTCCATAGAGGACCAGTATCCTGTTTGGATTATTAGGAAAAGAAGGATAGAAACAGGGCAAGGAATTTTGTTGAAATTAAGGAATCAGCAAGTCACACAAACAGTTGTTTCCACCAGACAACGAGAAATAGAGGCTAAAAAAAGGAAATAAGAAGTTCACGTTTTAGCCAAAAGAATCACTGAAATGTAAATAGTTACAGAATTGTTACAATTAAGATTGAAATTAGTGAAAAATTTGTGGATTTTTTTTCTATTTTTAAAAGTAAATTTTTTGTTTCCTAACGATTAGCTCATTTTATTTTGTTTGATCCAGTTGAGTGTGGAAATGTGATCAAATACAATTTTACTAAAGCTTGAAACATTTCATACAGCAGTTCTAAAGTATAAGACATAGACCTCATGAGGCTGTGATTACAGAGTTTTGTGCTAATAAAAAAAGTGTACAAACTCTAAATCTCCACCAGAGATCTGTGAGGCCCATTACTTATGAGCAATTCTGAAGTCAGTAGGATAATCTAGAGCAGTGGTTCCCAAATCTGGTTGCATAGTAGCATCACTGAGGGGTATTCACTAAAATGCAGATTAACAGGGTTCACTCCTAGTGGGTCTTGGAGCCGAACTTGGATACTTCTAAGTTTAAATTGTCCTCAGACAAATCTGATGCATGGCTACAGTGTTGGTCTGGAACAGGCTAGCAAGATACTTCTTGTGGTGACCTTGTGCTTTATTCCTCTGTCATCATGATCATTAAAGTAATTCCTACTAGACACTGCAATTAGCCTCATTCAATAAAGGAGGGAACTAAGGTTTAAAAGAAGTGGCCTTTCCCATTTACTGTTCTACATGGTAGAACACAATCCAAGACTGTCCAACATGCCCTTTTCACTACACTAAGCTCCCTTCCAGTGTCTGAGAAATCCTGCATCTCATTCAGAAATTTCTAAATGTATCCAAGAAATTCCAATAAATACTTTCTTAGTATCTACATACTTACGTGCACTGTATAAACAATGAGAAAGCACAGTAGTCCTAGCAAAGCAAAACAGTGAGAAGGAGGCAGAAGGAGGGGCCACTGCTTTCCAGTAGGCTGGCATGCAAAACCGGACAGCTTCCAAGATTGAAAGCATGAGGGAAGAATGGGTTATCCCGAGTGTCAGGAGCCTGCAGGATGTGTGTCCTGAGGAGCCCTCTCTGAAGAAGCAAGTCAGTTCCCTGTGAGCAGCTCCCAGTGGCGGCTCCTGGTCCTCTGTCTTGCTCTTGTTTGACCTGCATTCAAATCTGTTGCAAATGCATTGTCACCATCCCTCCTGCCACCTTTCAGATCTCATTCCTGGTAGGAGTAACCACTGACTACAGGCAGGGGCTGTGTTCTAACTGTGCCACCTACTGATCTCGCCTCTGTAAATTCATGCTTAATCACCTGCTACTCAGTGAAATGCTGAATCGTTCAAATAAACATTGCTGGGAGAGCTCAGATCAACAACTTAGGCCTGTGAAAGGGAGTGAGTGGGGAGGCCAGCCTTCTGGCTCCAGCTGGACTATTACTGTACCTGATCATCTGCTGATTTCCCACACACTCTCATCCTGATTCCTAGAGGGGTTAGGTCCTTCCTCTTTGGAAATTCATTTTCTCAAAGTTCCAGAAGCTGATAGTCCAAGATCAAGGTGTTGGCAGTGTTGGTTCCTTCTGAGGCTTCTCTCCTTGGCTTGTAGGTGGTCATCTTCTCCCTGTGTCTTCACATGATCTTCCCTCAGTGTCTGCCAGTGTCCTAATCTCTGCTCCTTATAGGGACACTAGTCCTATTGGTTTAGGGCCCACCATATGACCTCATGTTACACTAATTATTTCTTTAAAGGCCCTATCTCCAAATATAGGCCTTATTTCACATTCTGAGGTGCTGGAGGGTAGGACTTCAACATATGAATGGAACAGAGTACATAAATCAGCATAGCATCCAGTGAAATGAGCACTTTCATCCTGTTAGACTAAGTTTTTCTGTTCATGAGTAATCTCAGAATTCTAAGTGGGGAGAATCATCTCCCTGAGGTATATTATCATCCCTTTGGAAGAGGTAAATGCTCTCATATAATTGGTGGAGCCTGGAAGGACAGGCCCTGAAGAAGGCAGAGACAGACTGATGAAGCTTAACAGAGCTTACACATCAGGGCCTGCCATTATGACTTCTAGGACCCTTAGAGTGTTCTGGCAGCAAAGGGAAAGGAAGGCCACCGTCAGGAAGCATTTCTAGACAAGCATATCTGGTGAACTAGCAAAGAGATTTCAGAAAAAGACATCTGGATCTCCAAGGCTCCAGTAATTTGTTGTGATTTTGTTTCATGTCCTTAATAAATATTTACCTTTACACCTAATTTTATATTAAAATGTCTTTTTTCTGTTAAGCTTCAGACTCCCAAAAACTAGAGCTGCCCCTGTGGGAGTGGATTTGAAACAGACAAAATTCTTTCTCACAGCTTAGACACTGAAATGTCTGGAAATCTAGGATGAAGTTCCTGAGCTGGAGCGTTCAATCGTCTAAAGAGAAGCGGAAGAGAGTTGGGAAGTGAACAAGCAAAAGGTACTTGTCTCTGGAGTTTCGCGAGATTGACACAGAGCTGATGGAAGTCGCACACTGGTACCATCTACTCTTGGTGAAACTTAGCTATCTTTGAAGTATTCCAGGGAGGAGGGTATAGCTCAAGGGGTAGAGCGCATGCTTAGCGTGCACGAGGAACTGGGTTTAATCCCCAGTACCTCCTCTAAAAATAAACAAACCTAATTACCTGCCCCCACTGCCAAAATAAAATACTTAAATAATACAATTATAAATAAATTGAATATTTAAAAAATAAAGTATTCAGTTCTGACCTGCTATCCATGCTAAAAAAATTCCATTGTAGAGAGAAAAAAAATATTTCTCTGGCAAATAGTTAAAAAGCCTATATATACTGATTGAAAAATCATCTTTAATAGGAAGTAAGGGACTCCTTTTCCCAGCAACCTAATTCGCAAACCATGCCTTTGTAATCAGATCCATGTGGCACTAAGGACCACACAATTCACGTTTCCCAGAGCTTATGTGTCCTTTACCAACTAATAACCCCAGCTACACAGCTACAATCTGTACGACGCCAACTGCCAGGCTTAAAGGCCCTAAACTGCAAGATCTATGCAGAGAAAGCCATAACGCCTTATGCAGATGTTAGTGGTACTCAAAATCTCATTTCCTCGTGTTATTTTCAGCTCTAAATCCCAGTCCCTCTAAACATGGCTCAATTATTGCTGGCCAATGAGCTTATATTTGGGGTTTATACATAATAAATATGAGTCGAGTTTAGGACTAGCTGAGAATTAGACACAGCTAATGTATGACTTAAAGTGACTAGATCAGAGGATGTGAATTAGATGAATAGCCAGAGTGAACCTTCTAATAGTTCCTCCAAACTTCAATTTACCCTAAAGCAGAGTGGACAGCTGGAGGTGTACCCAGCTGACCAGAATCCCCAGGTAATCTGACCACATAGCAAAGAGAAGACCAGGGGGACCCTCGATGTGAATGGCCATATCTGAGAGCAACTGAGTCTAGGAGCCGAACCAAACTGCCTGCCTCCAAACTCACCCATTAGATAAGTCTTGCCTATCCCTGTGGAAAGGACTGAGTAGACTAGAGGGTAAAAATCTCCAGATGTCCCTCTGGCCAGAGCACTGAAACATAAAGCACAGGGAGTGTGGGTTTCCATCCAACAGCACTGGCAACAAATAGCTCAAGTCTCAAAAATGTTTTGATCCTTAGATCAAGTAAAGGCATTTCCAAAAATATATCCAAAAAAAACAATCAGTGAAACAAACAAGCAGTTATGTACCAATATCCTCATTTTAATATTAGAGCAGGAAAAAAAATCAAGACAATAAGGAGAAAGAATAGCATGTCATTATTACAATGTTTTCTAAATTCTTTCTAAATGAAATAAAAAGACATTCATGTTGTTAATAGTGAATTTTTAAAAGGCAACAAAATTGTATTACAACAAAATCTCGAAATGTTTTGAAGTGTTTCCACAAAAATGTAAAATAGATTAAAAAACATCACAGGTATATTTTTTCATATTATGTATTTTCTAAATGTTCTACAAGGAACATATATTACTTATACAATCAGGATAAGATTGCTTGTTTTAATCTTCCCGGCATATCCAATCCATGATTTCCTATGTATGCTAATTTCATAAAACTAAAAGGAATTTTATATTTGAGTATTACTCTTCTCATGACTTAAACAAAAACAAACCTAAATCTGTATAGCACATTACCATATAGAGAACAAGAGAAAATTCAAATCTGAATAGATACCCCCATTATTTCCACAGTGTAAAACAGAAAATACATATTTTATCCTACTGCTGTAATTTATCTGAAAAGTGGGAACAGACATCTAATATACCTATTGATTTTAGTGAAACTAATCAATGATGAAATAAATTCATTTCTGTGAACAACAGCAATAGCATCTTTTAATTATTCATGACAAGGGTTGCCAGATAAATACAGCATGTTCAATAAAATTTGAATTCATGATAAGTAATGTTTATTATAACTATGTCCTTTGCAATATTTGAGAGGGTCCATGCAACATTTAGAATATACTTACACTAATAAATTATTTATTGTTTATCTGAAATACCTATTTAATTGGCCACCCTGACTTTTTATTTGCTCCTCTGCCAACCCCATTCATGATAGCATTTCAGAAAGCCACATTTTCTGCTCTGAATATTTATTACTCTAGCTCCAGCAGGGGCTAGAACAACTGAATTAACCAGAAAACAGTTCATCAAGCTAAAACTAGAGTTTTCTAATTCACAAGGAAACACTCTCGGGGAGGACACTTGAAGAGATTCCAAGCTTGTAAAACTTGTGTATGCCACACTATAATTGCCTTTGCAGACCTCTCTCTCCCTGTCCCTGTTGAACAATCCCAAATAAAATAAGAACAGCAGGGAATCCAAGCGCCCTCGTTTCCAAACTAATTCTAAATTAAATATGTGGGAGCCCAGCAGCCCTCCCTTGACACTGCCGGCACGGAACCACACCACTGCACCATGCGACAGCGCGGGAGGAGGGGGCTGCACCAGCTGTGGTCCCTCGCTGAAGCACAGAAAGCAGGAAGCCAAGGATCACCAATGGAATACCTGTTACCACTGGAAGAAACAAGGAAGAAGATGTCTGGCCTCTTTCTTCTTATTCCAAAGACACTATCCCACGTTGTGATCACAGTAAACTGAAGGCTGACCAAGGATAAGAAGGGCACTCGGACCACTGATGAATTACTACCCTATGGCTGTTATTCTATCGTTCTGTGAACAGTAGATAAAGATACAGACCAAAGGATGCAGAAATTAAACCCTCTGCTTCACAAATAGGTGAGGACTCACCCTCCAGTAGACTTTGGTAGCCAGGTGGCTCTCTGGATCCTTTATGAAGTGCCAAATTCAAACCTCAAAAGATATCTACTTATTGTTCGGTAAAGTTGTTTAAAATGAAGATTAGCAACAATACTGAAGTCTGAGGACCAGATCAGCAGGAATAGGAAGGAATCCAGCAGAGGGCCTCAAAAGATAACATGTTCATTGTCTGACCTTTTAACCAGAAGACCCACCATGCCAACAGGGACTTACAAGGGCAGATCCTGGTTCCTCCCCTGATAACCTCCCCTCCCTTCAATTCTCCAAGACATGCCCCAGCCCAGCAAGGAGGTTTTATAGCCTAGTAGAAAAAGTCACAAGTAGATAATTTCAGGGTTAACTCCTGCTGTTCAATCACAAATATGGTCCTAGGACTCAAGCTGATGAATCAGATGTTAATCACCCTTAAATTATACATTTATTCACCCTGCTACTGTCCTGTTCACCTGTCACTATCCTGCACACACAAAGTGAGGATAAGCACCATTGTCCAACAGTTTGAAATCTATACTATTAGTCCAGTGGAATCTATACTATTAGCCCAATGCTGATTGGATGCAAACCGAGAAACAGAAATCATGTTTTCTGTATTCTTATTTTTGCAACTTAAACATCATTTGCTTTCAAAATTAATCAAGCATTTGTTTTGCATCTTGCTGAAAAGCCAACGTTATTCTGGTGTGTAGTTAGCAGATTTTCTTTTAGCCCCATCCTTTGCAATACTATAAACTTTGGTTATGAAGAACTTGCCTTAAGAGCATGTGGGAATACTGCTCCTAGTCTTCTTTACTCAGACTAGTTTCTCAGCTGAATTTTTCTTACCTATCTGTGCTGATTGCCTCCACAGGTCCTGTGGCTGGAAGTTTCCATTCAGCCAGCACTACGGCATACACAAAGAAACAGAGACCTGAAAGAAACGACTCCTATCCTTTAGGAATAAATTCTATTCTTTTTCCTTTTTAATAATGATACTGGCAATGAAAGGCATTTGAAAATCTTCCAAAAATTGAAATGTACTGTCCCTATCAACAAAATACTTCTGATAACTGTTTGCAAAACAAGCTGCAGTGAGAACCTAAAAGTCTAGGCTCTCCATTGACACAGGCATCCACCAGTTTTGTCCTTCCTCACTGAATCCATGGGAGTGTAGGAGGGGAGGGGTTTTTAAATCACCTTGGCTATCACTCTGTCTTGTGAGAGGACAGCATCTAAACTAAGACGATTTTATCAGGCTACTTTCCCTTCACAGAAATGAAAGCTGGGTTAATCATCTCCTGGGTATCTTCATCAGGAGAGGGAAACTCTACTGCTGTGCCTCAGAAAGGACCACCCCCCTCCTTTGGTATGGCGTTGGGGTATGGTATGGGGGGGCAGAAAGTCTGGTTGTGTACCAGGGCTTCTATGTGCTAGAAGTACATAAGGAACATTACATAAGGCCCGGTGTCAGTGTCAGTGTCCTCATCTACAACATAGGAATGAAACCCTGCCGGCCTCCTAGACCTATGAGAGGAAATGAATGAGATCATGTGAGCAAAAATATTCTGCAGACTGCAACCCTGATAAAAGCAAGTTCATAGCCTGCGAGCTCTAGCTACAGAGGAGAATCAGTCTCTAGAGACTCCCCTCAAAGCAGAGGCAGAAATTGTGATTTGAAAATATGCTTTTATTTTAATATAAATGTTTTAATCGATGCATATCTGCATCAAACACATATGCTACTCTGGGAAAAAAAATAGCATGCTGGTATTTTCAGTTTGTTTATTTTAGACCACTTATAGAATAGCATGGTTTCTCTCTCCATAAAAGCCTTTCCTGATCAATAATGTGTTTAACCTCAACGTTAAGGAGGTATTTAAATTAACACATGATTCTCAAGTTCTTTCTTCCCAGGGCAGTTCCGCAGAGTAACTTGCTGAATACTGTTTTTGTCTGGGCCAAATCAACTCGCAATGCAGAAACACATTACTGCAAAGTCTCATTATAAGACAGTGCCATCATGACAAAATGGTGAAAACCAGAGCAGTTTTTATTAATAACAGCAGAACATAATTTCATGGGTTTTAATTTACCATTTTTATATTTTACCATGACATTATCCAGATATAAATTGTTATGGTGAGAAGCTATGCACTAGGGACAAAAAAAAAGTTAGAACTCTGCTTTTAAAAAAAGACCGTGCATATATCAGTGAAGGACACACTAATAAAGATTGGTCTGGAACATTTCTCTGTATGACGATTGACTTATCAGCAATAGTTACTGCAGCAGAGTTGGAAATTACATAATTGCCAGAAACTGTAGATATTTGACTTGGCAAGAACCCTAGGTTTATCTGATTTATTTTTGTAAGAATTGGGCCCCGTGGATATTTAGAAATGTTTAATGAAAGAACAGTAGAATATAAATGAAACAAGCAAAAATCCTCTTTTCAAAGGCTGCATTTAACTCCATCGTCACTGTTGTGATAACACAAATAAACCAAAGACAAACCTTTGGTGACGGCGTTGGGGGAAGCACTACTCCAAATTAAAACATTATGAGCTACTAACATCTGGACATTTTCTCCCTTATCATAATCATTCTCATCCATTCTCTGCCCCCTGTTTATCAGCGGGCACTGCATAATGTGACACGGAGCCTTGGAACACACGCACAGTGAAGAGGAACACAAAACACACAGGGCTATATTCATGTACGGGCAAGTTCTGACCTCTGTCTGCACTCAGTGGGGAGGCCATCCATTGTCAAGAAAAACAAAGCTAAAGGAAGACAGAGACAGAGAGAGAGAAACACAGAGAGAAAAAGGACAAGTGTTTTTTACTAACCAAAGGCTCTGTTCCGCCTTTGGATCTCCAGTGCCTGGAATAATGCTTGTTACAAAGCTGATTCTCAGTGAGTGTTTTGTTGTTGAATTGTAGCAAATGAGAAAAATGGACTGATTAAGAAAAATAATAAAACAAAATAAAATAAAATAAAATAAAATAAAACGGTTAGATACAGTGAGACTGACTGCAAAGACCTGGTTTCTATTCCTGGTTGTATCATCAACTTGCTATGTGACCTTAGGTAAGTCCTTTCTTCTTTCTAGACCTTGGTTTCCTCACCTATAAAACGAGTCCATTTCTCTTGATGGTATCTGAAACATCATCTACACCGTTAACGTAGACTTTTTAAAAGCCTATTGTCCCAACAGAAGTGTCACACTTGCTCCCCAATACAACACACTGCTCATATTCACCACCATATTTACGTGATAAGTTCATCTATTTCAATGATGCCCCTCAACAGAATTTCATACTTTACCTAATTTTGCTGTTCTGTTTCCTCTTGATGTTCCTACCTGGTATAGCTCTGACAGCATCTAAACTATGGCAGGCAGTCACACAGCAAGAAAAAAAAAGTTTTGAAATAAGACCAACCAGAGTTTAGATTTTTGGTTCCATCATTTTCTCAGAAAGTGACTCAGCTCCCATCACACTTGTATCTGCAAAGTGAGATGCCTATTTCCTTCATCACTGAGTTGTTGTAAGGTTGAAATAAGATAAACACACAGAGTAGTCACCTGGCACCTAGCAGTTTCTCGGTTTTTTTTTTTTTTTTTTTGCTTATAATCCATCTGTGGCCTTACAGATCCTTTTTCAGAAATGGATGTATCCTCCATCTCTCCTATGCCAGTTTCACATGGAGAGATCAGGCCTTGAAGTGAATGGGTTAAAGAGTTCCTAGAGAAAGAGAAACCCACTCATTTCAGAAGTTAATAACCCAGCTTCCATTCTTTCAGAAACATTTATTGAGGCCTGTGATGAAACAGGATGGTTTATGTATCAGAGTACAAAGTATAACTGAGCATCGAGGAGCATCTAAATTTGGTAAGAGTTGTCACTAACTCAGTAGTTTCAAAACTCTCTTGCCTGCATAGGTAAAGAGGAATACAGTGCTTGGGGAAGTGCCCAACTCTCCCCCTTGAGGCTGTTTTTTAAAGCAGGGTAAAAATTTAATTAAAAATTGACTTTTTCCACAGGAAAACAAGTTCATGGTTTTTTTTTTCTCATCACTATGAAAATGTTTATGCACAAGTACTTCACATGTCCACAAGATCTTTATATATTCAAAGTCAATATGGGAAGCTAAGAAGGTTCTCACATTAGAATATTACTCAGATTTAATAGTGAATAACTGTTATTAGAATAAGTATCTTCAATGATCCAGTAGCTAAATGTCTAGCAAAATTAGCAGAATTCTAATCTAATGCTTATCATAAACATAGTAAGTGTTGACCCTGTTTTCAAATACTTTTCTCAATTAAAATGACCTAAGTTCTTTTCTGGATTTTTTGCATTTTATCTTTCATTATCTCTTGAGTTGTAAATATGGTTGTAATGTCAAATATTTAAAATTTGGTCTGAGAACTATGTGTACGTAAGAAATTGAGGCAAGAAACATTGAAGGCAGGGCAACAAGGAAGAAGGTTCAATTTGTTTTTAAAAAACTATTGCATAGTGTTATAGGTTAGCAATTCCAAAACCACCCAATGTTTACACTAAAGCTAAGAAATAAGTATGTTGAGGGAAGCCAGAATAAGGGAGTTATAAATATAGAAAAAGAATAAAATGAACCCTGTAGAGTTGTATTGCAATTGGAGATACCAATATAAATTTGTGGTATTTAGTACTATAGACAGGTAAGTAGATAAGTAGATATGAAAATAAACATAGACATGTCCATGTGTGTGTATCTATTACAAAGCTCCATACACTGGAAGAATCTAGAAGCTATGACATACTAGAAGCAACAAGCCACTTAATGCCTATATGTTGGTTTCTAAATACTACTGTCCACTGAAACAAAACAGAGCTCTAGAGAAATAGCTGATTCCATGGATGGAAGAGATAAAGTGCAAGATAAGTCTAGAGAATTTTGTTATTCCAGAAAGTAAGAAAATACTGAGAGAATCATGGAGACATATCAAAGACACGTAGGAAGGGCTCCTGCTGGTCAAATCTGGCACAATTTGAGCATCTAAATAAATAATGATAGTAATGAATGACACCCATTGAATAAAATAGAAATCTATGAAATATGAAAAATAATAGTCTTATAGAAAAGCATAAATGCATGAGAAGAAAACAAACTTTATTAAAGTTTCTTAGTTTGATGTTTCTTTTTGTCTTTGTTTTCCTTGCATTTAAAGTCATATCCATAAAAACATTGCTAAGACCAAAATCAGTCAAATTACTGTCTATGTTTTTTTCTAGGAATTTTATGGTTTCAGGTCTTACATTTAAGTCTTTAACCCATTTTGAGTTAATTTTTGTGTATGGTGTAAAATAGTGGTCTAGTTTCATTCTTTCGCATGTGACTGTCCAGTTTTCTCAACAACTTTTATTGAAGAGACTATCCTTTCTCCACTGTATGTTCTTTGCTCCTTTGCCATAGATTTATTATCCATATATGTGTGGGTTTATTACTGGGCTCTCAATGCTGTTTCATTGATCTGCATGTCTGGTTTTGTGCCAGTAATACACTGTTGATTACTATAGCTTTATGGTATAGTTTGAAATCAGGGAACATGACACATCCAGCTGTGTTCTTCTCTTCTTTTGATTGTTTTGGCTATTCAGGATCATTTGTGGTCCCATAAAAATTTTAGAATTCTTTGTTCTAGTTCTGTGAAATATGCCATTGTAATTTTGATAGGGACCACACTGAATCTGTAGATTGCTTTGGGTAGTATGGCCATTTTAATAATATTAATTCTTCCAATCCATGAATCTGAAATGTCTTTCCATTTATTTGTATCTTCAATTTCTTTCATCTGTGTCTTATAGTTTTCAAAGTACAAGTATTTCATCTCCTTGGTTAAATTTAATCCTTGGTATTTTATTCAGTTTAATCCAATTGTAAATGGGATTGTTTTCTTCATTTCTCCTTCTGATAGTTCATTATTACTGTATAAAAACAATACTGGTTTCTGTATATTGATATTGTATCCTATGGCTTTACTGAATTCATTTATTAGTTCTAACAGTTTTTTGGTGGAGTTTTTAGGATTCTCTCTCTATATAATTGTGCCATCTGCAAATAGTGACAGTTTTGCTTTTTCCTTTCCAATTTGGATGCCTTTTATTTCTTTTTCTTGCCTAACTGCTGTGGCTAGGACTTGCAATTGTACACTGAATTAAAATGGTAATAAGAGGCATTCTTGTCTTGCTCCTGATCTTAAAGGGAACTCTTTCAGCTTTTTACTGTTGTGTATCATCTAGTTAAAGGTTTCTCTTTCCAGAGAAAGAAGAAGAAAGAAACAGAGAAAAACTACAAAAAAAAAATCTAGAAAACAATGAACAAAACAGCAACACGTACACACCTGTCAATAATTTATTTAAATGTAAAAGGATGAAATTTGCCAATCAAAATACACAGAGTGGCTAAATTGATAGAATAATTTAAAAAAAACCCAAGACTCATCTATATGCTGCTTACAAGTAACTCACTTCAGAAGAAAGAAACACACAGACTGAAAGTAAAGGGATGGAAAAAGATACTCCATGCAAATGGAAATTAAAATAAAGCTGGAGCAGCTATACTCCAGCACATTATACTTGAGTATAATGCAGTTATAGTATACTCTAGTATAATACAATTCTTGCTCTGAATCAGTTTACAGTGTACTAGAAACAATACAAACACATGAAGCAACTTGCATTGGTAGGGATTTTTTTATTGGTCACAATGGTGATCCAAAATGAGAAGTAACCAACTCCAGTTGAGGAATTCAGTTAATCTAGTTCAGAGGGTTCCTATCAGAAGTGATGAGGGTGGGAACTAGGCAATGACGGTGATGAGGGTACAGTTTCAAGAGATGCTATGAAGTTGATTCTGAAGAACTTAGTGCCCGAATGAATGACAGGATGGTAGAGCTAGGCTTTGCATGACTCTCATGTTCCTGCTCAGGTGACAGGGCTCACCAGGATGAGAGACACAGGACAGGGAAAAGATTCTGGAAGGAGAGGGTAAGTCCAGCTTTGTCAAGTTTTAGGTGTCTGTGGGTCATCAGGCAGCACCGATGCCTATGTTTACTTAGATGAGTTTCCATAGAGCTACTAAGTAGACTAATTAATTGCTGAGAACATTTTGGCTGAAATCTGGAAAAACTCAAATAGGTACAGTCTCATTCAAGCCCAGGATTAATAGCAATAGTATTAGGAATCTAATTTTACAGTAACAGAAGGTACCTCTTCAATCTTCATCTCTCTTCTGACATAAGAAGTCTTTCCAATTGGAGACACAATGTCTTATACTCTTTTTTTTTTCTTTTATTAATCCAGGAAACATTTGCTTCAAATACTGCATGAGGCACTGGAGATGCAGAGATGAATAATTCATAGGCCCTGTCCCCCAAGGTTTTCACAGACTAATGGAAAGGAAAAATACAAGAGCAAGAAAGTATAAATCAGTGTGCTTAGTGCTTAGGATAGAGGTTGCACAAGGTGGTGTGGAAGGGACTACCATGCAACAGTGGACATATGATGGGCAGACATGGCTGGTTCTGAAGGATATTAAGGTCAAACCAAAAGATGCTAATGAGTAACAGGATGTGACAGGGAGGCAGATGCAGAGATCTAAAATAAACCCAGGATTTTACCTGAGCTACTGGGAGGATGGTGCAACTCACAGAAGTAGGAGCACAGGAGTAGAAGTAAGCTTTGTTATTTTACTGGGGAGGAGAAAGTGAAGAGCCAAAGGAACTAATCAGAAAAGTGAGAAAAGGCTGTCAATCTTGCATGGAAGCCCATTTGGCCCATATGCATCCCCCAAAATACAGAATCCAAACTGGACTCGATTTGGGACTCCACTTTGAGCTGTGCTGCACTGAGGGACATTTATTGCTGACCTACATTTTGCAACAATATTGGGGGGAGAACCACTAGAAACAAGCTGCTTGCTCCTCAAATAGCAAACACACATATTTTCTCACCACCAACGGGGCTGTTGCCAGGAAATCACACAGACCCCAAATAAAAAACAGGCCAAAGGAAAACAAAGAGAAAAGACTCCTGGTCTCCTGCTCGTGGGGCACTGAAGTTCAGGGCAAGGCCCTCCCTAGGTGGTCACAGGGTCCAGATAAAATCCTCCCCAGAGTCCCTGACATTTGTTTTTGCAGGTGAATCGGGAGGCAGGGGACCTGGGACGAGGATGGTTGCTGAGTGCCTGCTCTGTGCCAGGCATTGTGCTTCAGCCTTCACATTTCTTGTTTCCTTTCTCTCTATGAGGTCGGGATTATTATCATTCCTATCTTACAAATGAAGACACAGGCTGTGAGGTTAAGCAACTTGCAGAGACCCATAGGAAGTGGCAGCACTGAAGCTAAAAGCCGAGCGTGCAGACCGTGAACCCACCACTGTTCTCCGCAACAGGCTGTCTGTCCGAGGAGGTAGACATGCTGCCTGGGAGCTCCTGCTGCCTGGAAGTGAAGCCACCACTGCCACCTCCATGCTGGATGGCACGGCAGGGGCAGTGCGATGAGCATGTATATGTGTAGGTGTCTCAATCTTCTTTCTTTTTTGTTTCTTACTTTCTTTTTAAAGCTACCTAATAAAGAATGCCCCTGAGTCTTCACAGCCCCTCTCAGATCATGGGCTCTCCGAGCAAGCTGATAAATGCCTCCAGGTCCCAGGCCAGGAGGTATTTTCCGGCTTTGTTCTACTCAAGACTTGGCTCTGCAAAGCGGAAGCATCACAGCATCATACAGAACCAGACAGCTTAAAGACAGCCTCTGTGAAACCCAGGACACGTCCTCCTTCACACACCGGAGTTCCAGGTGCAGCCGCTTACGCGCCTTGAACATGAGGGTACATATTTAAGTCCTACTTAGCGCTCGCTCATCTGGCCGGCGTGCAACAGGAAACTGAATAATCTTTTTTTTTCTTTGGATGAGGCATAGCAAGCTGATTAATGATGTGAGGGAGAGCGGGCTAAGGAGGGGAGTTCTACAAATGTTTCTTTTAGGAGAGCCATAGCAGGCGTGGGGAAAGAAAGGTGCATATTGTAAGGGGGTGGCGGGCTGTGTTTGGCTAATTAGGGTTTGGTTAATGCTGGTGAGTGTCGAACATTCCTGCTAATGGCTATTACTAATGGGAGAAATGGGATCATTTGTTAACTTTACTTATGAAAGTAAGTGTTGAAGGCAGGATGAAGAAAAAAAAAAGGTGACCATGGACCATTTTGGCTATGCCAAATGAGAAGTGGAAAAAACTCCTCATGATTTTCTTAAAAAGATCAAGACCCCGATTTCACACCGGCAGCAAGCTCCCTTGCCTTTATGAGAAGGTGGTCACCAATCTCTACTTAGCCTGCTCGATTTTTAAGCTCTTTGGCCAACTTCCAACTGACCTTTCTCCCTATTCAAACATGCATATTTTTTTTAAATGGAAGTTGTCTTGGAGGTATGTGTTACTAAGAACTTTCTGTGAACTGTGCTATGTGCTTTTACTTGCATGATTTCATTCAAGTTTTATGACAAAATTGTGAGACGTATATAAACATTTAATTCCTATTTTACAGATGAGAAGATTGAAGCTCAGAGCCTTAATGCACACAGCAATTAAGTGACACTTTTATTTTTGAAGGCCTTATAGTTTAAAGAGCATCTTTAACTTTACAACTCCCCCGAGGATAACGTCTAAAAAATATTTTCTAAGGTACAAGTGTTTTAAATTCTTTTTTATTCTTCCTCAATCCATCAAACATATGCATCACACTGTGCCACAGAAAGAGTTCTCTGGCTCCCTAAATCCATGGTGTCTCCTGAGTCATGTGGATAATCAAGATGGACTGATTGAAGAAAGATGAACTTCAAAAACAACTTATGCTTCACTGGTGCATTCTGAACAGCATACTCTCCTCTCTGGATGAGGTTCCCAGAACTTGTACTTTGCAGCCTTGACCTATGTAAGCAGAACACTGACAACTGCCATCGGGGCAGAGCCTGGTGTATGTACACTGGCCTCCAGTCAATATTTTGGACAAGGAATTTCCACATATTAACTTTTGGCAAGAGTACTGCGCTTATGTACCGTCAACTGGGTTGACATGAGAAGCCACCCCTTAATCATGCTCTGAGACTTGCAGAGACACAGTCTCATTGGATAGGGCTCATGTTTAGAAACTATGAAGACTTGTCTGATCTAATTACTTAGACTATTCAATTAACTGCATAAGGTTTCAGACTGACCTACTGTTAAGCTGGGGATAGAAGAATGGGCCACTGGAGAAGCTCTCTGAAGAGGAGGTATGATTAAACAATCATTGTAAATTTTAGAGGGAGGTAGGATTGAGTTAGAAACTTGAGTCTACCAATTGCCAATTTTGTGACTTTGGACAAGTTGCTTCGCTCAGTTTGGTCCTTAAAAAGTAGTAAATCGTGTAAAATATGTAAGGTGTCCTATGATAAAAATCATTAGTTCTCATTGTCTGTATTTTTTCATTCATAAAGATTTCAAACTATCCCTATGACAGCAGCATTTCAAAAGGGGAAAAGCAGTCACTGCAAGCCTTTGAGGGTCTAGGCTCTAGGGATTCACATATTACTTCCCCAGCATTATGTCAGATAAAGCAAGTCACAGGCAGGCCTGGATTCCAAGGGGTGGGAAACAGACTCTGCTTGCTGATGAGAATGGCTGCAAAATACTGTATATGACTCAGTCGGCCACAGAACCAGGAACTCTGGGCCAGGCACATTACAAGCAATATACATATATTCTTCCAATTTTGTTTAAAAAAAAAAACCTCTCAATCTAGATATCATAATGCCCATTTTATAGAATGAAAAACAAGACTCAGAGATGTTAACGGACTTGCCAAGATTAACCAAGAGGCTAGTACCAGGGCTGATCTTTAAATGCAGGTTTATTTGACTCCAAAACTAACATTGGTATCTCAGATGTATATTTTGAAAGCCAATCATGACAGATGCCCCTGCTTCTACAGAAAGGACCTAAGAAGGGCATATCACTCTGTCCTCATGTCTGTTTTTAGGACTATTCCAAATAACACATTGTTGAGTGCATAAATGCCTTATTTAGTTGTCAAGGTGCTCCCAGGTCTGTTTCACACCTGTCTCAATGATCACAGACTACCAGAGGGCTGTAGGGATAAGTCTACCACTCCACCAAAAATACCCAAACACATGAATCCAAGGGAACTAAGAACAACCTTAGACACCTCCCCAACTGTTAATTTTCCCAGCCTATATTCTCAAAAAACAGGAAATGTATTTAAATCAAGTACCCAAAGGAGCCCCAGCTAGCCCGTTTTCCTTGAGGTAGACAATAGTGGTCAACAATTTGCAAGCCTGGGTTTTACCCATTTAGTTCTCTGTTTTGAAAACTCACTAAGGTAAAGTCAGTTAAACGAGTGAAGTCAGCAGAATTCTAAGATGCCTTCTCCCTACTCACCCCCGCAAAAGACCCGCACCTTTAAATAATACCCTCCACTGTGAATACAGTGGGACATCACTTTCACAAATGAGTATGTTATCATATATGGCAAAAGGGCTTTTGTAGCTACAATTAAGTTTTCTCATCCGTTGACCCTGGGTTAATTTAAAAAGAGAGTTTTCCAGTGGGCATAACCTAATCATGTGATTTCTTTAAAAACAAAGCATTTCCTCTGTCTGTTAACAGAAGAGAAAGACAGAGACATTCAAAACACAAGAGGAATTCAACACAAGGGGGGTTCTCCATTAATGAGACAGGGGGCCCTGGGGCAAAGATCTGAGAATGGCCTCTAGGAGCTGAGAGTAAACCTTGGCTAACATCCAGCAACCTGGTCCTAGCCCTACAGTCACAAGAAACTGAATTCTGCCAACAATATCAATGGGCTTAGAAGCAGATTCTTCCCCAGAGCTTCCAGAAAAGGGCCCCTCCTGGCTCATATATTGGTTCCAGCCTTAGGAGACCCCGCGCAGAAACCCACTTAGACTTCTAGCCTGAGGAACTATGAGATAATAGATGGTTTTGAAGTTCCTAATGTGTGGTGATTTGTTACACAGCAGCCAATTCAAGTGGCAGATGGAGGCAATAAGAAAATCTCAGTCTTTCTTTTTCCACAACCCATTCTGTTGTCTCAGAAAAGGTACAACTGTGTTGACTAATATCAGGGCCTAATATGCCCCAAGCTATCCATTTTGTGACATGGAGAATGTCCATTACTAATTGTATTATATTTTCTAAGATAGTCTTGATTGGAAATATCATTATACCATGTGTTCTCATTTTCAGTCTGACAGTCTGGTTATGCCATAATAGCATGCCCGGTTGGTAAGGCACTCCTGATAGCAACACAATTTTGCTTTTAGCAAAATTCACGTTCATAATTCACTAAAAAAAAGATAATACACACTTATCTATTATTGCTATATACCTTATTATACTACCTACCATCCTTACAGCCTGACAGGTAGATGTTACTATTGCAATTTTGAGGGCAACAAAACTGAAATTTGATGAAGTGATGAAACTATATTGACTAACAGAGGTAGGATTTGGGTGCATGAGATAATACTTATTGACATGACAAACACTAAGCAGGAAGCTGGTTTGCTGGGTTGAAATCAAGAGTTCCAATTTGGATACGTCAATTTGGAGATTCTATTAATCATCCAACTCTATTTTGAATGTACTAATCATTGTGGAAAGAAAGATTTTTGTATTCAGGAACTTGTACTTTAAAGAAAGGAGATACTCAAGAAAATAGGATTTATAATAGCAAAAACTTGGAGATCCCCTAAATATTCAATAGTGGGGAAATACTTATGCAAATTGTAGTGTATCCCCTCTAGAACATTTTGGCATCAATAAATTTATGATTACTCAAATCAAGTAACAGCATGGAAAATATTTATGTTAATATTATTTGGGAAAATCAGGATACTGAATTTTGTGTACATATATATATACACATACATATAATATAATTCTAACAATATTTTACAAAGGAGGAAAGGTTAAACTTTAAACAAATGGATAAAAAATTTCAGAGGAATAAAATTCTAATTATGACTGTCAGGATAGTGAGTTCACAGATGTCTCTTTTTATCTAACTCTCTAATTTTCACAAATTTTCATTACCTCAGAACCTATCTGCATATCTATAAAAGCACTTTAAAATATTAATAAATGCTATTGACATTCAGACATACTAGTAACTTGTGTACCTTTAGACTCAGAGAAGAAAAATCTATGAAGTCAGAAGAGCATTTCTACACACAACATTTCTACAGATCAGGGTGGGGCAAGGTGGCCGTGTGAAGAAAAATATTCTTTGGGGTCTTCCCATGGCACTGGTGTCAAGTTGTATTCCTCATAGCAATAGTGATAGTTGTATTACTACTTGTATTACTCTGTTATGAAAAACTCCTGGCTAAACTGGAGTGTACTAGTGCCTCCAGAAATTCTGAATAATATCACAATCATTGAAGAAAATAAGAAATAGCAGAAGGATGGCCAAGTGGGAACCACATCCCACAAGTCACTCTGCAGTATCTGCTAAGACTGCAGACTTTAGGATACGGGAAGAATCACTGTGCTGATATTCGACTGGTTATACATGTAAATGAACAGTACATATTTTTTATCTTCTGTTCCTATAACTGGATTGCAGTGTAGATTAAGTTAGTTAAAGACTCTTCTATTTGAACTTTGTAGTATAACTGTAGCAAAATTATAAATAAAAGTAATAGCTAACATTTGTTAACCACTTATGAATGCCAATCACTGTCTTAAATACTTTATAATATTTCAACCATCACAGCTACCATTTGATGTTAATACCATCATTATCTCCATTTTATGAATGAGGAAATTGAGATTTAGGACAATTAAACAACTTGCCCGGGACCACAGTGCGATAAGGGGGAGGGGGTCTTAAAGGATTCAAACCTAGGCCGTCTAACCCAGAGCCTACATATTTAACTAGCTAGAAGATCCCTTGGATAACTTTGATTAAAGCTGTCAAAAAATTCTCCTAATATTCAAACTAAGTTATCAAATCCCATGAAGAGCTCAGAAACCTGTCTCAGTTTATGGTGGTTTGACCAACTCAGGTTGGCATGACACATGTCTCTTACCTAAAATCAGAACCATAAATGAAGAATGTTATTGGACCTTATAAACCATAGTCAGGGACTAGATTTTACATATTCTTCTCTGTGTGTGCACAAGAGGGACAGATGTGTGTTTAAATGTTTAAGGATGGGGCAAACAGCAGGAAAAACAATGCAAGTATCATTCTGACACACTATGTCTAGCCATAGGGAAAGTGCTTTGACTTAATGAATGGAAATGGCCTTTATGGAAGGAACACCACATACTAAAGCTAAACTCCAGTCTAAACTTTGTGTCTAGAACAAGATCTCAGCTGTCAACAATAGTCTCCAAATTTTCAGAAAGTTCTCCAAAATCTGTCAGGATGAACAACAATAAATGATCGGATCCACAAATGAGTTTGCCACTCATTTTGGCAGTACCTGAAAATGTACAGTCACAAATGGGATTGATATGATGAGTAACACAGTAATGTTAACAGAGATTTAAAAAGAAGGAAGTAGTAATACTGATATTGCTACATATTAAACATTTAAATATCATTCAGACATTGATTCCTAAAAACCCAATGGTTATGAGTGGATGTGCTCAAATAAGAAATACTATTTCTTTCTTTTTTTTTTTTTCACAGTCACAGACTCACAGAGTCAGTTACTAAGGAATCACATATGATGTCATAAATTTCACATTCTAAATGTAAACCTAGACTGGGCAACAGAAACAACAGGAAATGGAGCTGGGGAGAGGAAAACCTGCATAACAACAAAAGAATTTCAATAGTTAAAGAAATGAGTCAAACATCTCTAAAACAGAAAAAGAAGGTCAGTGAATTGAACGTCCTAGAATCTTGCCAAAGAGCTCAGAAAATTCAGCTATCAGTCCATCATTTGCCTCTGGGAATGCTCTGCAACAATTAGATAATTTCAGAGGACGACCACACATAGCGGAAAAAAAAAGGAGAAGTAAAGGAAATGAAGAGTGGAGAAAAAGGAGTTTAAAGCATGTGGTATAAGTCTGTCTAATAAGTCAGCATTTACTGAGCAAATGCTCATATGTTAGTGGTAAGAGGTGAAAACACAGTTGCTATCTTTGAAGAATGCACAGCCTAGTAGGAAAGAGAATACATAAACAAAGTACAATTCAGTGCTCGGAAAAAGTATGTACAAAAGACACAGGCAACACACAGGAATGTTTAACACTGGGAACTTCTCCCAGGTCATGCTGAGCTTGGTTTTGAAGAACACTGGAGGGAAGAGGAGGTTATAAGAAAATAAGGGTGGTATACAGGCAAATACCAATCATTTGGCATAAATAGAACATAAAGTATAAAGTCGAGGACACAGAGTTAGAGGTCCACGGGATACATCAAGAGACTCCTGGTCGCTCTAACCAAGTGAATGAAGAGTATATCTGGAAATGAAGCATAAGTAGACCTACATTCTATAAATTCACTCTAAATACATGGGGTAGATGGATCTATAAGTGGAGAGGATTTGTGGCCATGAAATCTGATCAAAATGCTATATTCTAAGAATGTAGGCCCATGATGATCTGAGGCTTGGAACAAGGCAATGGTAATAGGAATGGAGAAGAGGGATTAGATTTTAAATATCTTTGAGTTAGAAGTGACAGGATTTTATGGTGATGGTGTGAGGGGTTGATGAAAAGATTTTAGGATTAATTCTAAGACCACACAGCTATGCCATTTTCTGCAGAGACAAATTCAATCATTCAACGAATATTGATGAGATCTCTTCTGGGAGATTAACAGACTGCCCCTGAGCATCTTGGTCTATGCTAGAAGTTGAGCTCCTTAAACAGATAAATAACACTAATCTTGACTGCATTATCACTACTGAATTGGCATGAAACGATACAAACAGTGAGCCAATACAATGGTATTTCCTGCAATTGAAAATGAAAACAAATATTTGAATAGGTATCCATGAAATAAGTCATCTTCCTGTGCCTCCCTACATGGTCTTCCCTACTAATCTGTTAATAAGAAAACTCTTATCACTCTAGATGCTGAATAGTTAGATAATAAGAATAGAAGACACCTGTTGATTGATCTGTGTAAGATTAAAGTCCTTGATTTTAAAAATCAAACTATTATTGATGAGCCCTAGATTCACAGAAACTATGGTTTATTAAGAAAACAGGAGAAGTTTTAACTCTATATAGCAAATGAAAAAGTTCCATAAGTAGCAATCTTCAGAGTAATGGAGGAAAAAAAAAGTCATTCTGTGTGATCAACTTCACATTTAAAATCCAAGTCCTGCTGACCCCTGCAAAATTCTCCCCTAGCATTTCCCGTGTTATCATTTTTCAAATGATAAATGCCTCATGCTTCAAATCCATGAACCAACAAATTTCTATATTAAAAATGCATTTATCTAGTTTTCCAAAATGTGTTATTTTAACTAATGCTTGTTAAAACAAGGGAAAAATAATGTCTAAAATGTATATTTCTTTGATATTGACAAAGAGACAAGTTGTAATTTTTATGCATCCTTTTATTCCCCAAACCCCAGATTTCTAATGTCTCTGGATTAAAAATTAATGAACATTCTTTGTTCCTATATTAAGAGTGAGACTGGATCGAGGTACTCAAAAGACAGCCTAGAAACAGACAAATCTAGAAAGGATTCTGAGAAATCTGGAGTCCGTCTGAGCACTCAGGTAAGCTGTTCACTTTATCATTGGTGAGAAAATTAAAGAGCAGAAAGTATCATAAAAAATATTAGGGGGCAGGGGAGTTTGGGGAGAAAAGACTGAGCTATGGAGATTTGTATTAAGGGAGAGCTAACGTCCCCATGGAGAGGTTAAGGAAAAACTAGAAGCTGGTCCCTGCCTTCCCCTCCCCATGCTCATGTAGAATATGTGGTGTAGAATCCCTGCTCAGCCTATGGGAGGAGACTGGTCTTTGTTCAAGTCGGGGAGGGGAGGGGAGTCTGGCCATCGCGTTGACCATTTTCTGCACAATCTTTCAGATGAGGCGTGCAGTCAATCCGAATCACTTGCTGAGATGTTGTCCCATACGGGGTCACTCGTCGTGTAGACGCTGCTTTTGTGCAGCTGAGGGAAAAGTACTTCCTGGCCCCTGCCGCACAATACGTATTTATATTCACATGTGCCTGTTGTGGGAGCAGGGCCTGCAGATCACCACGATCAGGGTGAGCAGAGATCAAACTACTGATTTTGGAGGGGAGCCGCAGGGCAATCTGGGTGAGGGGAAGGACACGGGAATAGAAACCCTTCCACTCGACTCTCCGAGGTCTCCTCCATCCTGTTCCTCCCAAAGGGAATGCTAGAGGGCGCTATTCCCTCTTAGGCCGCTGCCTTGGAGCCCTGCTGCAGCCTTGTTTAGGGACCAGCTGCCCTCCTCTTTGTAGTCTGGTCAAAAATGTTGACTCTGTCTTTTTAGCATCTGCTAATAGGCTCATTCTTAAGGAAAGAAGTGGGGAAAGAGGAGGAAAAATGTTCAACTCTATTACGTTTTGTATAAGAGGAGTCACAGGTGAACAAACTATGAGATATCAGACTTATTTCTTGATTTTGGATGCTCTTCTGGGTGGATTCCCACTTTACTGCTCCTCACAGAAGTTAGGATTGGGCCAGAGCTAGAACACTATACAAGGGCCAGGGTTGAATAGAGGGCAGGAAACATGTCATTGAGCATGGCTATATTTAGCCTGACATGGCTATTTCATAAGCATATGCATAGAAGGGGTGGGTGGCAGGGCATTACACCTCTGGGTTTCTTCTCTTCTTAAAAGGGATCACAAGAATTATCTTTGCCGAAGACAGGGTCTCGAGGGTACCTAGTCCGAAATCAGTGGTCTCGAACTTCTCGGAGCCCATCCACCAAAGCTCCATCAGTAGACGAACCCAGAAGCAGGAACAACAGTCTTAAGGTAGAGATGGGGATGCAAGGGAGGAGCACACGATGGAATAATAATAATAATAATAATAGTAATAATAACAACAACAACAACAACAACAACAACATTTCTTGATGCTTTCCATGTGCCAGGCCCTGTTCTATGTACTTTATACGGTTTAGCTAACTTAACCCACAAGTTAAGCCCCCCAGAGTAAGAAAACTGAAATAGGTAACTTGCCTAAGATGTCACAGTAGTAATGCTCATAGAGCTCGATTAAAACCCAGGGTCTCTAGGTCTAAAAACTGCACATTTAATGATTAAACTCTTATCATTTCTCCTTCCTTCCTTCATACATTCAAAAACTATTCATTGAGTACCCAAGAGACAGAAGAGGGGCTGGAAAGGTCAACAAAGGAGATAGATTGTCCAAGAGTGCTAGATTGTGTGATGCTCTGAGTCCTTAGCTAGGCCCAACCACGAAAGAAGAAAAAGTTTGTTGTGAGAATGAGTTTTTGGATTCAGAGAGTGACACAGGCCCAGCTACTGAGAGAACATGTGTTCCCACTATCTGTCCCTGTGAGGACTGGCACAGTAACCTAACCTAACATGCCTTTTGAAACATGTGAAACAATCATAAAAACTGAAATAATACACGGATGCTTAACCATCTATCCCACACCTTAGTGAAGGAGTCCTTTCTCCAGAACCATTCCTTCCTATTTAGGAAGATGATTCTCTCCAGCTGAGCTTCACTGGCACAGGAAGCTCTGAAGGTGATGGGGAGACACCTGATTTTCCAGCCCACAGACCTTCCCAGCACTCACTGCATTAATTACAGGGCAAATGTGCAGGCAGATACCCCCGAGGTGCTTTGTAGAGCCTTCTGGTGGGAACTTGCAGTCTAGCTGCTCACCGAGTTAACTGGAGGTCACAGAAGGAGGCAGTGCCAAGCAAGGTCCCTTACTTAAGCCCTCTGTCCTACCTGGAGGTCTCTGGCTGAGCAGGTTTATCAGAAGAAAGTGACACCTTTGCTAGTTACCTAAGGGCAAGGAAGAGGTCCCCCACCCTATCTACTCAAACAGAAAACAAATAAAAAAGTGTGAGGTGCTGATGGGACAACTGGGGGAAAATAAAAGCAGTCTGTCTCTGTGTCCCTGTAACAGAAATGTCTAATATTTGAAGCATCTGAGCCCCTTTAAGCCCTACTTAAAGGAGCTGAGATGAACCAGGATCCTTCTAAGGGCTAGGAATGGCACAGAGAGAAGGGAGTAGCTCCTTGACTCCAGCTGGCCAGAGATGAGGACAGGGACCCTGGGCGAGCATCGAACTCAGAAGCCCACTTTCTTGCTCCAGCCCCCCAATAGCTCCACAAGCTCCGGGACTTCATCCACCTCCCCTAGCCATCAAGAGTCGCCGCAGCCGCTGTCAGCGCAGCCCTCGCCGCCCACGCCAACCATGCCGCTCGACTCCCGTCCTTCCACGCCGCCCGAGCTCCAGCTCCCGTCCGCGTCCCGGCGCAGCACCAAGCTCACTGAGAATTCCGACGCCTGGTCTCATGCCGGGGGGCGGGAAAGCCGAGAGTCCCGAGACAAGCGGGAGTCCCGGGACTCCCGAGATACGCAGCAGCGGGAGTATCCTCGCACGCCCCCTACCGAATGGAAGCCCTATGCCCAGCGCAGGATGCTCTACCCTTCCCAGCTGGACCGCGACTGTATGTCCGACCTGGCCAGGCAGCTAGAGGAAGAGGAGGACGAGGACAATGCCTATTGGGCATCTGTGAAAACGCTGTATGAGAAGACACCGAGCTGCTCTCGCCCCCGGCCGGTGAGCAGGACCCGCCTTTCCTGGTGCCGGGGTTGTCCCTTCACGCAGCCACGAGGCTGAGCCTCGTTTCCATGTGTCTAGGGAAGTCTGGCCCAGCCCTTTGCTTCTCCTCCCTAAACCTCTCCCTTTGCACTGCCACCTCCAGGTCCGAGCCCTTGGCTGTCTCCAGCATCCCAGTCCTCCAAGCAGGGACCCAACTGCTTTCTTCCCACTCTGTCCTGTGCTGAGCCCCATTCCTGATCCCTTCGGGTCTGTGTGACTGTCCTCTTGTTGATGTCCCTCTCTGCAGCCCAAACCCAAGCATGCCATCACCATCGCTGTGTCATCCCGGGCGCTCTTCAACATGGTGGACGGCAGGAAAATCTACGAGGAAGAGGGTCTGGAAAAGTACATGGAATATCAGCTTAATAATGAGAATGTCGTCCTGACCCCAGGGCCCGCGTTCCGCTTTGTCAAGGTACTCTGAAAGCTGTCTTTGGCCCTCCAGGACTCTGGATGGCAGGGAAAGACCCATGCCAACACTTGGGATCTCATCCAGGTTTCCTTATAATTCCTAGTCCACCCCTGTCTTTCTTGCCCTTTTCAAGTCAACCTCAGATCAGTTTACACTTTCAAAGAAGCTTCCACACTGTTGAGGAAAAGACTGCAGCCCCAAATTTGAAATGTTGAGCTTCCCCAAGTGGAGTCCTAATCCTGAGACCTGTAACAGAAAGTTTTGTTCCCTCCATAGAAGGAGTGGTAACCAGAAGCAATAATGAGCTTACAATTCCAAGCAGTAGAAATAAAACACCGTAATAAAATGAGATGAAATTCAGTTTAGCTGCTCTTGCCCCAAACACAGCATATTAAGAAAGTCAAGATGCTCTTGGGCAGTTAGGGGGCATGACTTTAACAGAGAAAGTAAGGTTCTCGGAACTTACACTGAAATGTATAGTACTTACAGCTCTGATCCCCTATATAACTTAAACAAATATTATACAATAACATCATAACCAGGCAGAAACAAATGACACCTCCACTAGTTGTGAGGAGAAAGTAGTTTTAGGGCCTAGTGGCAGCATGGGAGGAAACCACAAACCTAATCTAAAGACTCATGTTTAAACAACAGACAGATCGCTCGCTTTGGCAGCATATCTACTAAAACTGGAGCAATACGGAGACCATTAGCATGGCTTCTGTGCAAGGATAACATGTAAATTCATGGAGAAGCCTATACTTTTCACAGTAAAAAATAATCATCAGATGATCAAGAAAGACAGATTTTGTGAATCAAACACAAAAACAGACAAAACCATAAAAGGGTTAGCCTGATCCTAGCTATCTACCCCACTGAAATAATTCCAGTAAACCAAATATAGCAATTTTCAACAAACATTACCCATCTTTCAGTAAACATTAATTTAGGTCCTTTGCATAAGGGGCTGAAAATACAGAAATGAATGCCATAACCCTGTCTTAAAGAAGCCACAGTCTCTCAGTGAAGAGTCTTCAAGGCTTGAATTCGATACCAATGTGATCCCTTCTCTCCAGTTTCCCAATGCCCATCTTGCCTGGCCCTCTTTACGCACATTCACGTTTGTAACCTTCAGGCACTGCAGCATGTCAATGCTAGACTCCGTGAGCTGTATCCTGATGAACAGGACCTATTTGATATTGTACTGATGACTAATAACCATGCCCAAGTGGGAGTGCGGCTTATAAACAGCGTCAATCACTATGGTAAGTAAAATAAATACCATGTGGAAGAACAGCTCGCTGCTCTGGAAGAGAGAAGCCATGTTATTTTGCTAACTGTGGCCTAACTAATGCAGTGTCTTTGATACTGACACCCCCTTCTGCGTGAGGAATGTTTATTTGCCTATGTCAGAGCAAGAGAGGCCATGTTCATTTTTAACTTCGGCACAGAGTTGGGCTCAAAGCACTGGACTTAACTTGTCAAGTGTGAATTTCAAAGTCTTAATCCCAGGCCCTGCAATATATTTCTCTGTTTTATGTTTTTCACTTCTGAACTTGACTTCAAGGAGCCGTCAACCCAGAGCCTTGTTCTGGGTGATCAAACTTCTTGCTCACCACAAATGCATGTTAAAGGTTTAAAGGTTTTTACCTCTCCTTTCTACTCTTAACATCTGACTCTCCCCGGCTGCTCCCTTCCCCCCATCAAATCCATACTCATGCCGGCAAAACTATCTTTATTACTTTACAAGGAAAATGTGATCGGTTCTGTCTCTTCATAGCAGTTCCATCAGGCATTGGAGACTTTAAGTCCCCACTTTCCCTGTTAGGGAATTACCTGACTTCTTACATGGGGACCTTTAACCTATTTTCTAAGTGAAATATCCAGTCTTACAGGTATGTCAAGTCAAAATAAGGTTTACATTTGGTATATTTAAATTCTAGGTTTTCACTGGGCATATTTACATACAGTCAATTTGTATTACAAAGTTATGAGTTTTATTATATTATGCTAATAAGGCTGATGTCTTACTGAGACAGTTGAAAATATGTCTGCCTTTCAAAAATGCCATCTTCAGAGTACTATGCTATGAAAAGACAACATATACAAAAGGTTTAGCACAGATGAGTGGCACAGTCACTCAATAAAGGACAGCTATTATTTTTACAAAACACTGTCTTATTTGATTTAGTAGGTGATTTAGGTCTATCTGCCCCTCACCACACTGAGCCCATTGAGGCCTGTGGCAAAAAGAAACTATGGCTATTTATTTATTAATTGTTAATGAACACATTAAGCCCAATCTTATGCAGCCTTGCTGAGGGATTAACAACTTTTTACCTGGAAGAGTTACTTACTTCCCTCCTCTGGGTGCTAAAGGCAACTTGTCTCACTCTTTGCTATGGTCTTTGTTATAATTTTCTATTTACATGACTGGCTCCTCAGTGCACTGTGATCTCCCTGAGAAGAGGGATGATGTTTTAATGATTTCTGAAGCCCCCAGTGCCACCAAATAATTTCTGATCATTAAATTAATAGTATGGTTCACTTTGGTGCCACTTAGGCCCAATGTTGGCTTACGTGAAAAAGTGACAGTATTTTGTCAATACCGAGCAAACACTTCCACTTCTACTGCTGAGAGACCGTATCCAGTCTCTTGGTCCATGCAGAAGATAAACAAGTGACGAGACTCAAACAACTGACTGGACTCAAAATTCTGCTTTATATCATCTGCAGCTACCCAGTTTATCATATATCCAAAAACACTCTGAATGGGTACATGATATCCTTATGGACAGTGTTACACTTTAGCTATTCTCACATCACTGAACCATGTTTTGCTTTTATAAATAATCCTGTGCTGAGACCTTTCTACATAAATCTTTAACAGAGTTTCAGATTATTCCCTTAGGATAAACTCTTCAAAAAAGGAAACACAGGTCAAAAGGTATAAACCTCTTAATAGCTATTGATACTTTTATCAACAAATATCAAATTACTTTCTAGATAGCTTGTACCAATCTATACTTTCATTCATAGTGTATGTGGGTGCCTATTTTACAAACCTCTCACCAAATATCACATTTGTCTAGTATTTTTTATTGTTGTTGATTTGAAAGACATTTAACGGTATATTAATGTTTAGTCTGCTAATTGTATTTAAAATTTCAAGTCAAGAGACAATTTCAGGCCATTTGTTGTTTTTATAAAATAGTTTAAATCCTATCACTACTTGTTATTACTACTGTATTGTTACTAAAGAAATACAGAAATGGTACTTAAAAACAGACCATGTCCGAACTGGCCCTCTCAACAGGTGAGGATGCTGTAGCTGAAGGGAAAATGCACTGTCCTAGACTAGACAAGAGTTGATGTGAACCAGTGGGCTTAGACAAGCCTTTGTGTCTCAGTTTCCTTTTCTGTAACGAGGATAATAAAGCCTGCCAGAACAGTTGTTGTGAGAGTAAACTGGCATGGCCTACCTGGATGTATCTGGACCATAAACTACCATAACCAAACAGATCCACTATTATATAAAATAGCTGAGACATTTTTCAATATTGGGCCTAATTCTAAAATCTCAATAGGGACTCAGTTATTCCTAAGGTAACTTTCACTTGCATTTATAGTAAGTATATGGTTTTTACTCTCTGACATAACAAAGTCTTGTTTGCCTGATAATAGGCTTACTAATTGACCGCTTCTGTCTGACTGGTGGAAAAAGCCCCATTGGATATTTGAAGGCGTATCTTACCAACTTGTATCTTTCTGCGGATTCTGAAAAAGTACAAGAAGCGATACAAGAAGGTATTAGTTTGGTCTTCTCTCTCTGGTTAATAAAGAGGTCTGCAAGAGCGTTTCCTTCCATTGGGCTTCACATATGGTTACGTGGTTTATGTTATTGTTGGATTTTCTGCTAAGGTGTCTCCGTAAGTGGCAGCCCTCAAGTTTGTCTTTTAGAGCTTCGACCTTCTTCGAGGTGGGCATGTTCAGTGCTTATCCTACAACCTATTTCACACTTTCCCATCCCTTATAGAAACGGAGGCAGTACAAAGACAACTGTTTTGAGATGTGTGGTTGTGAAGAGGAGTTGGGTCATTTTCAGAGAATAGCTAGAGAGGAAATTCAAGGTCTGGGAGGACTTTTTTTTTTTCATAGTAGACACTAAAATTCATGATCCTGAGAAGAGTATTAATCAATCCCAATGTTCTGCCAGGAATCGCCTCTGCAACAATGTTCGATGGAGCAAAAGACATGGCTTATTGTGACACACAGCTCCGTGTGGCCTTTGATGGGGATGCAGTCCTCTTCTCTGATGAGTCTGACCATATTACCAAAGAGCATGGGCTGGACAAATTCTTTCAACATGAAACGCTATTTGAGAATAAGCCTCTTGCTCAGGTAAGTTCAATGAGTTCTAATTAATTTTGATCTACTTATTTTCCAAGACATAAATACTTCTTCATTGTGATACCTTTTTTTAGGCAGGCCACTTCTCACTTCTTATTCTTTGTAGTTTTCTCCCTTTGTTTTGTGAACTCCTTATTTTATTTTATTTAACATTTTTTATTGAGTTATAGTCATTTTACAATAATGTGTCAAATTTCAGTGCAGAGCCCAATTTTTCAGTTCTACATGAACATACATATATTCACTGTCACATTTTTTTCTGTGAGCTACCACAAGATCTTGTATATATTTCCCTGTGCTATACAGCATAATCTTGTTTATCTGTTCTACATAAGACTGTCAGTATCTACAAATTTTGAACTCCCAGTCTATCCCTTTCCCACCCCTCCCTTGGCAACCACAAGTTTGTAGTCTATGTCTATGAGTCTGTTTCTGTTTTGCATTTGTGTTCTTTTTTTTTTTTTTTTTAGATTCCACATATGAGCTATCTCATGTGGTATTTTTCTTTCTCTTTCTGGCTTACTTCACTTAGAATGACATTCTCCAGGAACATCTATGTTGCTGCAAATGGCTTTATGTTGTTGGTTTTTATGGCTAAATAGTATTCCATTATATAAATATACCACATCTTCTTTATCCAGTCATCTGTTGATGGACATTTAGGCTGTTTCCATGTCTTGGCTATTGTAAATAGTGCTGCTATGAACATTGGGGTGCAGGTGTCATTTTGAAGTAGGGTTCCTTCTGGATACATGCCCAGAAGTGGGATTACTGGGTCACATGGTAAGTCTATCCCTAGTCTTTTGAGGAATCTCCATACTGTTTTCCACAGTGGCTGCACCAAACTGCATTCCCACTGTGAACTCCTCATTTAAAAGCATCTGCTGCCAACTCTTTTTTTAGTTGTAGCATTCTTTTATCTATCCTTTTGGAAATGTTTCTATGATCTTCTCATGATAATGAGTTCACCTCCTCCAAATTATGAGTAACAGTGGTAATACAGCTTACCAGTTAGCCATTTCTACATAATAGGTTCTCAAAATAATAAGGTCATTTCCAACAGGTCAGGAAACATTTGTTGAACCTCTCTGTCCATAACCTCAAACTCAATAAAGGCATCACTTAACTGAGAAAATCTGCAAAACTGAGAGCTTGAATTAAATCAACGAATGAGCCTCAAACAAGTGCAAAATATGAACAACTAATAAATTGAAACTGAAAACTTAGGTTTTTGGGGAATCAATCCATGAACCAAAGTGTCAAAGTCATGGTCTGAAATGAACAAAACCTATAACTCCTGAAGCAAAAGATTTGAAACTTCAAAATATTCTCCAAACTGAATCTGAAATAACTGATCATTTAGTTGTAGTCTATGAATCTTACCAAGGCCTTTTTTTAATTGGCCATTTTTTCTCAGCTCTTCTTGAGCTTAAGATAAACTTAAATATTGTTAGTTTTATTACATTCATAAAAGTATGAAGAGACTAATTGAAAGCTGGAAGTTTTACTAACTCGCCTCATGTTACAGCAAGGGATAATTAAACTCTGTGTGTGTGTTTATATGTGTGTGTTTAACTTCATAGCCCTTTCCTAAATAGCTTTTTTAGAAGTCTTGAGCTCAAGAAGTTGTTCAGTGTTAACAAAATTCCCTATTGAAAGGAAAACCCTTTGTTATATTTTACATAAGTCTGCTTGGCTGAAATTCAGGGCCTATTGTATAGTAGCCTTTAAGTGTTATTAAAATGTACAAGATCTTTAAAAAAACTTCCAAAAAAGAATTATTTCAAAATAATCTTAAAATACCATTTTTTTTCTATTTCAGGGAAATAATCCAAATTTCTTTTAGATTTTTCACTTATCAGTTCTTTTTTTTCCATATTTTAAATCATTTTTGCCATTAAACAATCGAAATTGTGAAGCCCAACACTAGTTATAGCAGGAATACCTAATGAATTTTTATTAAGCATGCTTGTTTTCATTATGCGGTCCTTCTGGCAGTGGATAAATATGGAAAGACCCGGCTTTGCCAGATGTGTTCCGCTGATGAGAAGGAAGTTACGAGGTATGATTACTACCCAGGGCTTTCAGCTATGTTGGTCATGGAGCTTGTGGTTTGGGCATGACAATGTCCCAGTTGTCTCAAATGGAGGAGATGTGAGAGTCACCAACAAATGGGACAGCTGGATAGGATTAATTTAACCACTCTCATTGCAGCTTATAAGCCTCCAGTGTGGTACCATGGCTAGTAATGGCTGTCTCCTGATTTGATCTCTGTGTCATCTTAACCATTCTGCAATAGTGATCTCCAAGTGTGTGTGCATGTTTTAATCAGAGTTGTTGAGGTGTAATTTACATCAGTCTAATTCGTCATTTTTAGCGCATGATGCATTTGAGATTCATCCATGCCATCCCACGTATCAGTAACGTATTCCTTTTTACTGCTGAATAGTAGTTGTCTGTTCCATGGATATACCACTTTTTCTTTATTCATTTACCTATGGGAGGATTTTTAGGTCATTTCCAGTTGTCGGCATGTATAAATAAAGCCATTTTAAGCATCTGCATACAGGGTCCTGTGTAAACACAAAATTTACCCATTTCTCATGGGTAAAAACCTAGGAGTAGGATTTCTAGGTCACATGGTAAGTTGCCAAACCATTTCCCAAAGTGAACAAACCACGTCGCACTTCCAACAGCACTGTGTGAGTGATTTTTTTGCTCTGCATCCTTGCCAGGCATTTGGTATTGTCAGGTTTTTTTCATTTGTTTGTTTGTTTTAAGCTGTTCTGGTGGTTACACAGTAATATCCCATTGTGGTTTTAACTCGTATTACCCTAGCGACAGATGATACTGAGTATTTTATCAAGTGCTTATTTGCCATTATATGTATTCTTTGGCAAAAATACCTGTTCAAATCACTTGTTCATTTGAATAGGGTTGTTCATTATTTTATTATTGAGATTTGAAAGTTCTTTATATATTCTGGATACAAGTTCTTTACCATATGTGTTTTGCAAATACTTTCTCTCAGTCTGTGCTTGTCTTTTCATTCTCTTAATATCTTTTAGTGTCCTTCAATAAGCCAAAACTTGTAATTTTAATGAAATTCAATGTATCTACTTGTTCTTTCATGAATTGTGCTTTTAACGTCATATGTAAGAAATCTTTGCCTAACCCTAGGTCACAAAAATTTCCTACTTTTCTGTACAGAAGTTTTTATAATCTTATCTTTTATGTTTTTAGAATTATTACCTATTTGAGTTGATTTTTATATTTGTGCAAAGTAATGAATAAGGTTCATTTTTACTGTTATGATATAGCCTAATTGTCCCAGCACTATCTGTGGGAAAGACTGGCTTTCTGTTCCTCTACTATAGACATCTATCTTTCTGCAAATATCACACTGTCTTGATTATCATAGTTTTATAGTTAAGTCTTGAGACTGGTGGTGGGACTCCTCCAAATTCATCATTTTTCAAAATTCTCTTTGATATTTTGATTCCTTTTTATTTTCATATAGATTTAAGAATTTTCTTGTCCTTTTCTGGAAAAAAATCCTGTTGGAATTTTTATTATGATTATGTTGAATTTATAGCTTAATCTTGGGAGATACCTTAACAACAGCAAGTTTTTCAGCCTGTGGACAGAGTATATTTCTCCATTTATTTAGATCATATTTGATTTCTTTCATCAGTGTTTTTTAAATTTCAGTATATAGATATCACACATATTTTGTTAGATTTATACCTAAGTATTTAATAATTTGGGGTAGTATTACAAATTATACCTTTAAATTTTTGACTTCCAGTTTATTTATGCAAATATACAGAGCCACAATTTATTTTTGTATACTGAGTTTAGATCCTGCAACTTTGTTAAAGTCACTTGTTAGTCATAGTAAAAATTTTGCAGGTTATTTGAGATTTTCTGCACAGACAGTTTTGACTATGAATAAGAATACTTTTATTTGTTTCCATTCTGTATGTCCTTTATTTATCTTTCTTGCCTTATTACCCTTGCTAATACATTCAGTACAATGTTCAATAAACATTATGAGAGCAGACACCCTTGCCTAATCTTAGAGGGGGACATTCAGTCATTGACTATTAAGTATATTATCCACAGGTTCTATCAAGATGTCCTTTGTCAGGTTAAAGGAATTGCCTTCTATTCCTATTTTTAGAGTTTTATAATAAATCCATGTTGAATTGTGTCATA
Source organism: Vicugna pacos (assembly GCF_048564905.1). NCBI lineage: Eukaryota > Metazoa > Chordata > Mammalia > Artiodactyla > Camelidae > Vicugna > Vicugna pacos. The sequence goes on from NC_133001.1 coordinate 49,247,207, forward strand.
TGTCTTTTTTGCATTATTGAGAAAATCATGTGGCTTCTCTAGTCTGTTGATATGTAAATTGATGAATTATATTGATGGTATAAATTCAACTTGGTCATGTTGTATTATCCTTTTTTATATATTGCTGGATCCAATTTGTTAAAATTTAGTTTAGAATTTTTTTTTTTGCCTTTATGTTCTTGAATGTTTTTATTTTGTAAGAACTTAGAGAGTAATGCTGACCTCATAAAATGAGGTGGGAAGTATTTTTCTCCCTGTCCGTTTTCTGGAAGACTTCAGAGTTCATATTATTTCTGCTTTAAATATATGGTAGAATTCAGAGAAGCCATCTGGGCTTGGACTTTTATTTTAGGAATGCTTTTAACTAAGAATTCAGTTATATTTGATAGATACAGAACCACTGTGCAGATTTTCTCTTTCTTCTCTTTCTTCTTCTGGTAGTTTATGAGTTTGTGTCTTTCAAGGAATCTGTCAATTTCAGTTAAGTCATTGAATTAATAAGCATAAACATTTTCTCATAGATTGTTTTATTATAACTTTATTATTTTTAGGATCTTTGGTAATGTACCCCTTTTCATTTTTAACATTAGTAATATTTACTTTCTGTTTACCCCCTGCCTTTATGGTCAATCTAGCTAGACTTGAAACAATTTTTTTTAATTTTTATTTATCTTTAACCAGCTCTTCCTAAGTTTTTAAAGGTGGAAGTTAAGGCCACTGATTTAAGATTTCTCTTCTACAATAAACATTTAATACTATAACATTTCCTCTAAATGCTACTGTAGTTGCACCCCACAAATTTTGATAGGTGGTTTGTAATTTTTATTCAATTCAAAGTACTTTTTAATTCCTTGTGACTTTATATTTGAGTTATAGGTTATTTATAAATGGGTTATTTAATTGTCAAATATTTGGAATTTTTCCAGGTTTCTTTCCATTATTAATTCCAAGTAGAATTCTGTTGTAGTTAGATAATATATTTTCTATGATTTCAACTATTTAAATTTCTGAGGAGTGTTTTATGCCCAGAACATAGTCTATCCTGGTGAATGTTTCAAGTGTACTTGAAAAGAATGTTTACTCTGCTGTTTGCGGGTTGAACATTCAATAAATGTAAATTTGATTAAGTAAGTTGATAGTTTATTATGCAGGTCATATTGCCCAAGTGTTTAATATTATCAGTGATTTTCTTTCTCCTACTTCTACCCACTATTGAGGAGGCAGCACTGCAGTCTTCAAGTATAGTTAAGGATAAATCTATTTCTCCCTTCAATTATATAATTTTTGCTTCATGTATTTCTAATTTATGTTGTTCAGTGCCCAAATATTTAAGATTATTATCTATTCTTGCAAATTAATCCCTTTTCATTATTCAATGCCCCTCTGTCTGATATCCATACTACCATTCTAGATTTTTTTCTTGGACTGATGTTTGTTTGGTACATCTTTTCTGTTTTTACCTTTAATTTATTTATGTTCTTACATATAAATTGTCTCCGTATTTAAATTGGTTTTCTTGTAGCAATTACATAGTTTCTGTTGCTTTTCTGTATAATACGATAATCCCTGTGTTTTAATTTCTGTTTTTAGAACATTTGTATCAAATGTGATTCTTACTTAGGTGGGATTAAATCTACCATTTTCCTAATTTTTCTATTTGTTTTGTCTTTAGTTATCTTCAGTTTCTTTTTCCTTTTGTGATTTTTGCTTTTGAATGTGTTGTTTATATTGAATGTAGGATTCCATTTTATCTCCACTATTGATTTATAGCTCATTTTACATTTTTCAGTGGTTATCCTAGGAATTACAATATGCAACTTTAAGTAATTACAGCCTACTTTCAAACAATATTATGTCACATCAGGTATACTGTAAAAACATTACAACAGTGTACTCTCAATTCCTCTCCCCCTTGTTTTGTGACACTGTCATACATTTTACTTTCATCTTTTCATCTATACTATAAACTCACAATACTTTGCTACTATTTTTTTTAATTTAGGTAATCAATTATCTTTAGAATGAATAAGGATAAGACAAAAATATATCTTTTTTATTCATCTTCATTTTAACCATTTCCAGGAATCTTCATTTCTTTGTGTAGATCCAGGTTTCTCCCTGGTATCTTACTCCTTTTGCCAGAAGACCATCTTTTTACATTTTATGTAGAACCAACCTGCTGTTACTAAAAGCTCTTAGTTTTCCTTTGTCTGAAAAACTCTTTACTCTCCTTCATTACTGAAAAATATTTTATTTTGACTGGCTATAGCTTTCTGTATTTCCCCTGTTTTTCTTTCAGCACTTTAAAGATACCCATTCATTGTCTCTGACTTGCATAAATTCTGACAACAAATTGTTGGAGATTCTTAACTTGGCCCTCTGTATGTAATGTCTCTATTTTTCTCTGGCTTCCTTCAAGACTGTCTATATTTCTTTGTGTTTCAGCAGTTTGAATATGGTGTATGTATGTGTATTCCACAGCATTTCAATGCCCTGTTCTTCTTCCCCCTACTATTTTTTCTCTTTATTTTCAGTTTGGGTAATTTCTGTTGACCTGTCTTCAAGTTCACTGATTCTTTCCTCAGCTATACCGACTCAATTAATGAATCAAAAACATTCTTCATTTCTGTACCATATATTTCTTTCTAGCACTTCCATTTAACTCTCATATTTTCTACTCTTTGTTGAAACTACTACTTTATTCATCTACTTTTTAATACAGTTGCTAAGACATAATCACAATTATTTTCAATTTGCTCTCTTACATTAATGACATCTAGGTCATCGCTGAGTTTTCTATTAATTATTTTCCCTTGAAAGTTAATTGCTCTTTTTATTTATTTTTATTGTAGTCTCAGAAATCTTTGATTCATTTCTAATCATAGTATGTGGACAGTATAAGCTTTGGTAAATAGTGTTTTTGCCTGGTAATAGGCATGCCTCCTCTTCTGCTAGCAATTAGTGTGACTGACTGAATCAGTCAAATCAGGAATCTGACTGGGTATGCATTTTGTTGCTGCTATTGTTACCTTCTTTTCACCACAGGCTTCAAATTCCTCTGGTAGGTTACTGGAGGGTTTGTCATGATATTCCTCTCCATTTTCAGCTGCGGGGCTTCTCTTTGTGTCCATGCCTCGGGGATGGTCTCTGTGTTGTCACCCTTCTCCTCCCAACTGTTACTGTTTGTCTCTGCCAGCTAGGGGAATGATGTGGGGAAAAGGGGCATTCTCTGCTGTTCTAGTTAATCCTAAATCTAAGGCAGTGCCTGTATTCCCCTAGGTCTTAGGGGAAAAGTTATATGATTTATCTTGCCTCTCTCCCAGTGATAGGAGATATCTTAATGATCTGATCTGGGTCTCCTGTCCCTCTCCCAAGGGTGGAGGGTTTTTCTTTTTCCTTACTCCATAGCAGTAGATCTTTACCTGTGTTCTGGGGTAACAGTGCTTGAAGCCCTTCTTCTGGCAGTTTAATTCTTTTGTCTCTTAGGAAACACGGGAAAAGGCAGAGCTTTAATCTTTTCCTATAGTGGCAGCAGCTCCTCTTCTCCACACCTGCTCCACAAAGGACTGAATACTTTCATCTTCCAACCTGTCTATAGTCCTTCTCATAAGAAACTAGTGAAGTCCATAGAGAAAAAGCCTGTAAGAGAGTGTTCATTTCTTTTTCCTGTGGTTTCCAGGTCTTCTGTGTTCTCTCATTAGCCCACACTTAGCCTTTATCAATTTGTTTTTAAAAATGACCTGACTTTTTAATACCTACTTCTACGGTCTCTGGTATGCCTTCCCTCAGTGCTCTGCCAAAGATATGCCAGTTCCTGAATTCCATCTGTCCTTGAAGATCACCTTAGATTTTTCCTTAAATTTGTTCCCTTAGATTCATATTAGTTGGTTGCCCTGTTACCTCAGCTCTCTCATGGGCTCAAGAAAAATTGTGATGTTTTAGGTTTTCTGGATTTTTATTGTTGTTAGGATAGGATTAACAGTCTTTCCAGCTTTCTACATCCTAGGCAGATTCCAAATATTTTAACTTATACAATTTTTTAAAAACGTAGGTTCATATAACTTTCCCTCGTGTTTCTATATTTTTATTGATCAAGTACATACTACCATATAAATATATAAAGTATTAAACATATCGAAAATGAAGGTAAGAAAGAATGACATGGGTACCTAGTTTGAATATAGTGACATAAACTGACCAGGCCCTATTTATTCTCTTTGGAAATTACTCAAAAGCATCAAGGAGAGCTGTGTTCCTCTGTGTTTCAAAACCAAACTGTGAGGAAGGTGGTTTCCTCCAATAGTCACTACACCTCCTTTGTTGCTGTTGCCAAAAAAACAGTTATAGTTTTTTTTTTCCACTTATGTGTATGCCTCTCACCTTTAGGAAGTAAATTTTACTTTTTTTTCTGATATATTTAGCCTCAGAGAAAGCAATACTAAACAAATGATCACATAGATAAGCCACTTTTGTGGAAAACAGCTGGTTTCCATGACAGCAAAGAAGAAAGCTTTTGAATTGTGAAAAGTCAGTTTTGAAATATTACCCTTGACCTTTCCCCAGAAATCCTCTAATTTTTCCAAGGAAAACCAACCTACTTCAGTGATAAGTAATAAAAAGAGAACCAGCACATTATATACACAAAAATACTATGAGAAAAAAGGCAGACACAGAAAAGTAAAATCTAATAACAGATGGAGGACTCTCATTAGAAATAGTTGCCATAGTACAGGTGAAAACTGTGACTAAACATATACCATGACTTTTAAAAACTTAATAAAGCAAGGCCATAAAGTGGAAATGCAAAAATCAGGGAAGAGTTGATAAAATGTTAAATGACAGAACTCTGGAAATGAGCAGAATAGAAAAATAATATTTTAGAGTGAAAAAATGACAGAAATAGATCACAGATAAAGCAAATCCAACATATGCACAATTGGAATCCCTGAAGAAAACACTGAAATTATGTTCTGGGGGAGAAGAGGATTGTGTGTGGTAAATACAAAAATGCAAATTTACATCAAAATATAAGTCAAAAAAGTCCTGAATTAGAATATTTTAATGCATACACTAAACTATTACAGATTAAAAATTAAAGGCCACATTATGTTACAGGGAAATAGAACAGAATGATCATCACTGAGACATACCCTAGTAAAGTTACTTGACTTCAAAAATGAAAAAAATAATCATTTGGGCAGCCTGAACACACAAGTGAGGGAAAGAAAAATCAAGCTGTCCTTGAGTCTTCTGCACAACAGCACTCAGTAGCAAAACACAGTGAAGCCTTACTTATAAGATCAGGTGGAGAGAAAATACAAATCAGATTCTATATTCAGCCAGAAGTTCATTCAAGTAAAAAGGAAGCAGATCAACGGTTAAGAACAGAGTATATTCTCAGGGATTATTATTTCCATAAGATTTTCTTCAGAAAACTAGCACAAAAGGACATGTTTTGGCCAACCTGTAGATGACTAGAAACACAAAGGCACAAATGGGTGTAGAATATATTTAACATAGAACTAAAACTAAAATATTTGCAGAGTGACAGAAAAGAAAGCACATATTTTGTGCTCCAACAATGTAGAAATTACATAACTATTAAAAACTGAAAATGTGGAGGAAAAAGTTATAAGGAAGAACAGGTAAGCTGATAACTTCAGTTACAATAGCTGATCAAAGGATAAAATGTACACCTGATAGAAAGATTAAAATCTTTAATAATGCAAATATAAACATTGAGAAAGATAACACAGTTAAAATTGGATGATTGAAGAAAAAATAGAGGATAAGAGAGAGATGAAGAAGTGCCCTAATTTCATTATTTTTCATTGTAAAAAGTAATAGATCCTGGATTTTAAAACAATAGGGGACTAAGGGGACTATAAAAAGTTATCAAGGTAACTAATAGAAGGAAATAATATAAACCTTCCTAAATGTCAAAAGATACACAGGTTCAGATAAAAAATAAACTCAGTGAATAATCTTTTAAAATCTTTAAACATGAAAAATGAAATAAAAATTGAAATACAGAACCATTATCACATATATTTATAATATCAATAAATGTAAGTGACCTAAAAGTCAACTTCTGTTTTAAAATTTAAGATTTTCAGATTGGATCACATAGCAAAATCCAATTCTATTTTCTATATTAGAGATAAAGCTAAAACTATGAGTTCAGAAATACTGAAAATAAAGCTAGGTGTAAAGATATACAAAGTAATTGTAAATATAGACAAGGTTGGATTCCAGCCAAGAAGGAATTGAAGAAGATAGAGAAAACGCATACTTTATAAAGCTAAAATGTAAAATTCACAAAAAGTACATTAAAAGAGTAGTGCTTTGATGATTAACTGAACTTTATTTAGAGTATCCCATTTTGCCCAGCATAGTTTATGTCTGTTGCACTGGTTCAACTTCACAGGAACTTCTTTTACTCTTAAAATATTTGTGTTTAGATGATAAATTATATGGTCATCCTATGTTTATTCTAGGAATGCAAGGATGGTTTTATATAAGGAAATAGAATCACATAAATGGAAGGAGTCTCAGCATTGTACCACTGGCCTGTACTCCATGTCTCATGCAGTATTATTTACACTTTTATAAGTTCTTATAAACATCTGCCTTTTTCGCCTTCACTTTCTTTTGCTCACTGCATCACAGCTGTGACATATGTTCCTTTTACAGGGTCCCTTGAAAGGCTTTCTGGAAGATTTAGGCAGACTGCAAAAGAAGTTTTATGCCAAAGACGAACGGTTACGTTGCCCCATCAGGACCTACCTGGTTACAGCCAGGAGTGCAGCCAGTTCAGGCGCCCGCGTGCTGAAAACCCTTCGCCGCTGGGGTCTAGAGATAGACGAAGCTCTTTTCCTTGCTGGAGCCCCCAAAGGTCCCATCTTGGTGAAGATAAGGCCTCACGTCTTCTTTGATGACCACATGTTCCACATTGAAGGGGCACAGAAACTTGGGACCATCGCAGCTCATGTACCTTATGGATTTAATCAAAAAATGAACAATTAGGAATGGGGAGGAGAAATAAAGCAGTGAGTCTGGTCTTACAGGAGCCACTTCATGTGGATCTCTAGGGTAATTAGGTATTTCAGTAGATTAGACTTCAGAACTTTGTTCATTTGGAAAGGTGTTTCTCTTGAGTTTTGGAAAACATTTTGAACTCTCAAGTTACCTTCAAGCTACTTCTCTTGGAGCTGTGAGTGCTGGTGATGCCATTGCACCTACTTTTGTGTGTAAGTCATAATGATAATTTTTAGTATAAGTTTAAAACTTGAATGCTTAAATGCTTAAAGGGCTATGTCAGAAGCCTACTTAGTTTTACAAAGCATTGCTCATTTTTGGATGTTGGTAGCCATAATGAATCATTACCCATCGTCATTATAGAATAGCGGGTTTTCGTAGGTGGAAAGAGTAGGGTTAAGCAAACTCTTGAAAATTGGAGCTTTTCGGTCTGTTGCCTCTGTAAACGTTTAGTCTTTCAATCGTGGCAAAAATGAAGATGTTACTCCACCTGCATTGGAGTATACCAATTTTGACATTGCCCATTTAGAGATAAAGGAGCTGGTTATTCATATAGGTTATTCATGTAAGATGAACTCCAGACAGAACCTCTGGAAGGGTTCTCTGAAGCTTATTTAGTGGGTTCATTCACTGTTGTCATTCTGTTGTGATTTGTGTCTTGATTTCAAAAAACATTGATTCGTAATAATATTAACCATAATCTGCTATAATGTTAGGAACAGTAAGCTGGTTATTTTCACATGTTACCTCATTTTTTCATCAAACCAAACATTTGTGACATAATATTATGATTACTTTCCTTTTTATCAATGAAGAACCTAAGATTCAAAAAGATTAACTAGTTTATCCAAGGATAATAAATGGTAGGATAAAGATTCAAATTCAGGTCTTACTTCAAAATCTACCTGTTGTCTATTTTCTCTGTGTTATAGAGCCTTCCAAATTGAGTTGCTATTAATTCCATGGCTGTAGGACCCACCCCAAACAAATGAGTCATCACATTACATTTTATGCTTAAGCTACATGGCAGTTACACAGTAGGTCAGGGGACTCCTCCACTCTTCCTCACACCCTCTCTTGCTCCTTCTACCCCCACCTCCATCCCTACCTCACCCACATAGACATATTCCACCCCTGGTTCTCATTAAAGCAGACCACTACTGACACATATCTTTCGATCTGCTTCCTGATTTGATGTAAGCCTGTACAAAATATATCATTCATGACACTTATTGAGTACCTACTGTTTTCTAAGCATTCCCCAATATAAAGACCACAAGAGAGACTCAGACATAATCCTATCCTTTAGAAAATTTAAAACTTTTTAACAATTCCTTAGAGGAAGTCAAATGTGCAAGCTCACATACCCCACACTAGAGAGGGCTGTTTGTTCTCAGCGCCAAGTGAGGGTCACACAGGAGGCTGAAACAGAGATCTGTATGGGCTGGAAGTGGTCAGGAAATGGAGAGAACTGAGGTGGGCTTTGAAGGACAGGAAAGAGGTGGGTGGATAGAAAGGAAGAGGGAGAGAAAGCATGTGCTTCTGGCTCAGTGAGTTGGAGAAGCAGCTTCAGGTTACAGACAGGGTGGAATAAAGGCCTACCCCTCATGATTTCTGTTTCTGGTGCCATGTCTAATCCTCCATGTTAGTGCCCCTTCCTCTCTCTGAGCTCCATTCTCAGCACTCATAAGAAACCTTCTGGCATTATATCCCTTTTCTTTGTATTGTGACTTTGTATTGCATATCACTCCCAAATATAAGGGAGTGGAGGAGAGTTTATCAGAATTTTCTAGGGAGCTTATTTCAAACTATGGAAGTTGTGTGTCTCTTCTCTTGTCCTAAAGATTCTAGAATGGGGGGTGGGGCAGAGTAGATCTCTGTACCAGACAGTAAACACCCTGAGGGTAGAAATGTTGCCCTATTTCTTTGTGACTTTCACAGGGCACAGGGCCTGTCACATAATGGATGGGGAGGCGGGTAGATGAATGTATGACAACTTAACAGTAGCTTGGTCTAAAGTATGAAATTTGCAGCCTGAAGGTTGATGCTGTTACCATAACCCCTGACATTTCTGAAGCATTTTACAGTGTAAAAAACTCCTTCCCTTCGTTGTTACATTTAATATTCTCCGGGAGGCTGTGGGGAGACACTTGTGAATGGTCCTGCCCATTAAGTCTGTGTTTACAGTAAGTCCAAGCTTTTCCCAGTGTACCTCTGCCAGTGTCAAATAAGACCATTTAAGGATGACTTTTTATATAGGGACCAATGCACAAGGGCCTTCAGTTTTCAAACCGTGGTTCCCAGATCAGCAACATCAGAATCACCTAGGAACTTGCTAGAAATGCAAATTCTCAGGTTTCGTCTTGAACTCCAATATATTCAAAACTCCAGTGCCTGAGCCCTGAAATTTCTTTCTTTCTTTTCTTTCTTTCTTTCTTTCTTCCTTTCTTTTTTTTTTTTTTTTAACAGTTCCTGCAGGTGATTCCGATGCGACACCAAAGTCTGTGAACCACCGGTCCATTCTATTTCTAACGGATTCAAGTTTCTAAGTTCTTAGAGTCATCTGTGGGGGAAAAAAGCCTTTCCTCAGACTTCAGTTCGGCAGGCACCATTCTCCAGAGGACGAAGGTAAACTGAACTGAGGGTTAACAAGCCCCAAGAGTCCTTAATGGAAACGCACACTAAGCCAGCCCTGAAGAGTGGGATTTGTAAAGCAGCCTATAAAGAGATTTGTAAATTCAAAGTATTCATTAGGCATTCCCACGAGGAAGACCACCACCACTCTGGGATTTCCATGGGCAGGGACCTCAGAAAACTGAAAACCGAGGGCCCGTCCTCACCCTCCACTCAGGCTGGGAGCCGGATCCACCGAGGCGCCACGAGCCAGGCGCTGAACTCTCCTAACCAATCAGGTGCCCTTGGAAGGGAGACTACAAATCCCAGCATGCCCCACGCTGCCGTCAGGGGACGACAGTGAGCGCCCCAGAGTTCTTTGCGTACCGGTGGCAGCCCCAGCCCCCGGCGCGTGGCGACTCCGGAAGTCCCGCGCAGGGGCCGGTGGGCCTTCGGCCCAGGCGGCTATGGCAGTGGCTACTGTGGCGGCATTACTGGCCGCATTGGGTGGGGCCCTGTGGCTGGCGGCCCGGCGGTTCTTGGGGCCCAGCGTCCAGCGGCTGCACGGAAGCGAGCACTCCAGCCTCATGCACGGGAAGACCGTGCTGATAACGGGGGCGAACAGCGGCCTGGGCCGCGCCACGGCCGCCGAGCTGCTGCGCTTGGGGGCGCGAGTGATCATGGGCTGCCGGGACCTCGAGCGCGCCGAGGAGGCGGCCGGTCAGCTCCGCCGCGAGCTCCGCCAGGCCGGGGGCCCCGAGCCAGGGCCCAGCTCCGGCGGGGCCGGTGAGCTTGTCGTCAAGCACTTGGACCTCGCCTCGCTGCGCTCGGTGCGCGCCTTCTGTCAGGAGATGCTCCAGGTGTGCGGCTCGGCCGGGGAGCCTGCTAGAGATCGGGGGAGGGGCCAGGGGCCTGGGAGGGCGGCGCGAGGCCTGGAGGGCCGGGGACTGAGCCGAGAAGGGACCGCCCAGAGTCGAGGGGGTGTGACCTTGGGAATGACTGAGGTTAGGAGTAGAAACAATCGAATGATTGAGGCGGCTTGGGAATTGGAGGCCGGAAAAATTGGTAGGACAGTCTTCTGTCTTCCAAGAATGTTGAGAAGAAAATGGACCCAAGAGGAAAATAAGCGAGTTTCTGAACATTTCCTCTTGTTATGTGAGGACAGCCCAGGAGGAGATCCGCCAGGTCTCTGGATTGTTTGTCTTCTGTCCAAAGTGAATCTGCACCAAGCCATCTCTTCAAAGAGCATGAGAGCACGTAGGGGAAGTTGCTAGCCAATTATTAAAGCAATTATTATTGTTTTCCCCCCTGCTGGAGTAGGAAGTTTAGCTTTCTGCCACCAGTGAACTTATTAGTGCCATCCTTAACCTGACTCTGGCCTAATTTCCAAATAGACTGGAGCTTGGAATGCCAGTGGTCATATGCTCTAAACGGTTCCTGAAATAAAAATAACATCTAGCATTTATTTAAGGTTTGCCATGTGCCAGGGGCTGTTCCAAGCATTTCAGATACTTTGAAAAAAAAAGTTTTTTATTGAAACTAAAGTGACCGTGGTCCTTACTGTCATCCATTACTACAGTAACTGTGAGGTAGGCATTATTATCCCTATTTTACAACCTAAGGCAACTAAGGCATACGTAGGCTAAGTAACTTGCCCAGGACCTGTCTCTAAAGTCCTTGCTTTTAACACCTATAGTCCTACTGCCTGCCCCAGTGAGCGTGCAGGATTTCTTTGTTTAGATAGTAAATATTCCACTGAAATGAATGTCCTCTGTTGGAATTGAGGTAGAAGGATTTCCTGCAGAGGTGACTTCCAAGAAGGCAAGAGTGATGTTTAAAATTAGTTGGCACAGAAAAGGAGCCTATAGGAAAAGGAGTCTCTTGAGTCTAGAGCAGAAGTTCTCAAACTTTCTAATTTTTTCATGATGCCCTTAGGCCAAAGGAAATATCTACAGTTTATTTATTAAGTAATTAGGTCCAAGCAACCTAATAATTATTTATGCAACAACTTGGTAGCTGTTTGAAAAAATAATATACATAGCTGAAAGAAAAAAGGATTTTTTTTTCATTTTTCAATCACCATAATTATTATAACCATAAGTATACTAATGGGAAATGTGCGTCTGTTGCTCACTGTTCCAACTTGTCAGACTTTGAAATCAGATGGGAACATAGCCACCCTTATTTCTGTTCTATGTCGATTTTAACATTGTACTTGGATTTTATTATAGCAACTGCTAAAAAGTCAGCCCTGCAAAGATATGACATCATCAAAAGGAATATAGCACACTATGATGTCGAAGCTGTGAACCACCTGGAGCTTGTAGTTTTTAGATATTGAACAGAGTATCATTTTCTTTCCCTTGAAAATTTAAAATACTCCAGATCACTCCCAAATCACCCTGAGAGTTCCTTGTGACTCCCTAGGGCACCTTGATGCACAGTTTGGGAACTGTTACAGATCTACAGGGTGTTTTGTTTTGTTTTTATGGCTCATTATCAGGTAAAATAGGTTAAGAAATAAGAAATAATAGTGTATAAGAGATATTGGTAGAATCAAAAGTGGGTCTTCCTATTCTTCATTAAAAATGTAGGTGGGACTGGATATATTTATTCCTTGATACCTATGTTTTGTTGTTTGTTTGTTTGTTTGTTTGTTTGTTTTACTACTTTGGCCACCTGAGACAGAACCAATTAAAAGTTAAGGTGATAAAGAGATAACTAAGTTGCTCTTGCTTCTAAGTATGTATTCTTTCTGTGCTCTGAAGTTCAGTAGTTCAGTGACTATAACCAGAATTTAAAAAAAAAAAAAGTGGAAGTGTAAATTTCCCACAGGTTGGTATTCTTGGTATTTATGTCATTTATCTCCTAGATTTTAAAAAACAGTAAATGATAAAGTCTTAAAATAACACAAGCCCAGCAAAGAATGATGGCTCAGAAATGATTAATACAGGAAACTCTTCCAAAGGATTACTGAAAAGAACACTCCTTTCTTTCCCCCACGGGTGAACTTTTGCCTTCTTTTTGAAGTTGACTATTGGAAAAGCAAAAGGTGCTTAGACAGACAGAATGAGAAATAGTTAATCCTCTGACAGGTAGGCTCTGATAGCAGTTGTGAAATTTAACACATTTTTCTTTTCACGTATACTTGGCAGAAGAGCCAATGATATTTGAAATTTGACCTCAGATGTATTTAATTGTGGGTCATCACTGTGTCTTTACACCTGGAATGTGTAGTACATTTCTTTTTCTCTGCCCATCAGAAGAGACAGGGGAGCCAGGAAAGGACGACGGAAAACCAGCTTACATGAATTAAGGAATGAAAAGACTTCCCTTTGAGGACAGTCTAAACGTTAGGACTTTAATCTGGAAAGATGCAAGATATGGTCAAAATGCAAAATTCTGACTGTGTGGATCTCCTAAGTTGGCCCCTGGAAGCTTGGAAGAGAGAGATTTCTTATAGGGAAAACAGAGTTGTGAATTCTGGAGTAATCGTAGAAGTTAAAGGTGTTTGTTGGGCCTACCTCCTCTGTTCATCTCCTTTGCTGTTATTGTGAAACTTAGTATGTATGATTCATGGGGTTGTTTCTGATATTTTTATATTACCTGTTTAATTTGTTTCTTATTGTTTCTTTGATTTATTCACGATGTTCTCTCCAGTCTTAATCTGCATCCCTGAGCCTCTCTATTGCTTGTCCCAGTTTTAAGGAAACAACTTGAAGTTGCTCCACCCCCATGGTGCCATTTCCCCTTAGAAAACTGCATAATAAAGCAACCCTAACTTGCCCCTGGTGTTGATACTAGTAGCTCTGGGCATAAACAGTGCTGACCTGTTCTCTGCTGTAGTTCCACTCTAGCTCACATCGGCTGTCAAGCTGCGGTTTGAAAATCCCAGTTAGAGGAGCACGCTAGCTTACTAATTAAGAACAGGGACATCCATTTCAGATTTCATTTTAAGATTTTTGCTTGCTACTTAGGTGTCCTGTGATGCTGTACTGGGTGCTGCAGTTTGCTTATAGAGTTGTTGAGAATAGATGAGGTAACATGAAAAGCACGAGGTCAGGCCCCAGTAAGCATGCAAGTCGTCATCTTCTTTTCTCTCGATTGTTGAAAACTCAGAGGCGTTTTAGTAGTTTGCAAGAATTTTTTAAAATTTTATTCTCGGCACATTTAAGGCCTGTGTTCACAATTCTGCCATTCCCTTTTTGACATTTAAAGGAAGAGCCTCGACTGGATGTCTTGATCAATAATGCAGGAATCTTCCAGTGCCCTTACATGAAGACTGAAGATGGGTTTGAGATGCAGTTTGGAGTGAACCATCTGGGGCACTTTCTACTCACCAATCTTCTCCTTGGACTCCTGAAAAGTTCAGCTCCCAGCAGGATTGTGGTAGTCTCCTCCAAACTTTATAAATACGGAGACATCAACTTTGAAGACTTGAACAGTGAACAAAGCTATAATAAAAGCTTCTGTTATAGTCGGAGCAAACTGGCTAACATTCTTTTTACCAGAGAATTAGCCCGCCGCTTAGAAGGCACGAACGTCACTGTCAATGTCTTACACCCTGGCATTGTGCGGACTAACCTTGGGAGACACATACACATCCCACTGTTGGTCAAACCACTTTTCAATTTGGTGTCATGGGCTTTTTTCAAAACTCCACTAGAAGGTGCGCAGACTTCGATTTATTTAGCCTCTTCACCTGAGGTAGAAGGTGTGTCAGGAAAGTACTTTGGAGACTGTAAAGAGGAAGAACTATTGCCCAAAGCTATGGATGAATCTGTTGCAAGAAAACTCTGGGATATCAGTGAAGTAATGGTTGGCATATTAAAATAGGAACAAGGAGTGGAAGAGAGCTATTTATAAAACTGGATGTCTGCTCTGTCTTTGATCAGGAGTGGTGTGGCTTGGGCACTTGCTACTTGAAAACACAATTTTGGTTTTACAGTAGTCCTGCTAAGAGGTACATGTGGATATTTTGAAGTTACTAAAAGGTTACTTTTGAAGAACCTAAAATTTCAGAAAAGATAATTTAAATATATATATAATAAGCATATGAATAATTATACTAAGTGATGCAGTTATATTTTAAGAATTATAATTGAAGCATGGATTACAAATACTAAAGAATTCAGTGATTTAAAATAGATTAAATATTATCTGAGTTTATGGTATATTTAAGGTGTTCAGTACTTTAATCATAATGCTGGTTTTTGTGTGGAAATAATATGCCTGGTGTGAATGTGTAATTCTTACTTGGAATAAATTTACTGATGCAAATTCTTAACTGTGTATTTCTTCAGAAGTTTCACTGAAATTAATCCTTTATCCCATTATCCTGTACTGATCCCCGTATGCTCACTGTCTTTTCTTCCCACATATCCTGCACTGCTTTAAGAAGTAATATTTCTAAAACCCATGCCTGTGTCACGGTGCCATGTCCCTGCTTAAAAACCTGTGGTGGTTTCCAATTCTCCTTTTTTTTTTTTTTTAAAGCTACAGAATTTCTTTCTTCAAAGGAAGACTTACTCAAATGTGGAAGTTGGATGGGTAGACAGGTCATGGCAGTGCTGTGAGGATGGAGTCCTCCAAGGCTATTCCTGAAGGGACTTTGTGGAATTCAGTAGTTTCTAAACCATTTCTAGTTCAACTTTTTAGTATGCTTTTGAGACTCCATGAACTGGCCACAGGCTTGCCTTGTACTCTTATTCTCAGTGCTGTCCAATAGAACTTTCTGCAGTGATAGAAATGATTCTGACTGCCCTGTCCAATGTGGTAGACTCTAGACGTGTGTTTACTGAGTTCTTAAAATATGACTGAGAACTGAATTTCTAATATTATTTAATGTTAATTTCAATTTAAATAGGTTGGGTTACTAATGTCTTGGACAGTACACCCCCACCCATTCCTTTGTATATAACCCAGTCCTCAATATAGACCAGCCACCCACTTGAATCTGGGCCTTTCCTTATATTGTTCTTCCAATCTGGAACATCCTCTTTCTCCCTGGGAATACTACTTAGCCTTTAACGTGCGTGCCCATCAAGTGTGTTCTTTGTCTTAATACCTAGAGGAGGAACCAGTTCTCACTCTACTTTGTTTTCATTGATCTTGGCAGATTTACTAGAAACTTAGTGTGCTAACTATTTGTTCACAAGCCCAGCTGGACAGTTGGGTTAGGAACTATCCAGGGAAAGATTTTATTCTTTTATTATATTCTTACTAGTTTTCCTTCCTCAAGAATCAGGGGCAGTACCTGACACACAGTAGACATTCAATGATGTTTGAATAAATAATAAGTAATTATTACTCAATTATTTTTGCTATTATTTAGTAGGAATATTGAGTAAGCGGGAGTATTAAGTAAGTAGGAATATTGTAGGCATCTGTGTTACAACAAAAAATAATAATCTTAACTATTTGTCTTAACTGTAATATTGAGAAAAGAAGTAACAGTAAGGGATGGACTGAACTACACTGAATTTAATGACCATTTTGGTCAGGGGTAATCCTTGATTGGTTATTATTTTTAAGACTAATATCTGGTTACAGTATCAGTTCTTTATAGGAATGGCAGGATCTTGGCAGTTCACATAGAAGGTCTGTTTTCTGTTAGAGTGCTGGGTTGCGAATATGAGAAACACTTAGTGTTTGTATCATCACAGGTGTGTCCTTGCAGGTGTAGTCGTTAGAGCTGCATCATGTTCTTTGAAACATATTTTTAAAAAAATAACCCTACAAAGAGACCTGCTGAATTTAGAAATATGGGCAGGAAATACATCAGAATGCAACCTGGAAAAATGGAAGCTAATAAATCTGTCCTACACCTCGACTTCATTAAAAAGGAGCCCTTTTTCTTCTTCTTTTTCTTTTTTTTCCATTTAATACCATCTTTTCTGGCTGCATTTTGATACCTGATGCTTTTCAGGGGATTTGGGCCTTTTGTAAGAGTTGAGCCTTTCGGAGTTCTTGCTTGTGGCACTGTAATAAAATAGGATATATTAATTTATCATGATGAAAAACTAGAAACTCATCTGGAAACACCAACTATCAAGGTAAAATGAGCTGCCATTTGGAAGATGTCCTTCCCACTCGGTGTTTGTTGGAACTGAGGACTAACAGCCGTAGTATATATAACTGTATATATTAGATTTTGAAGATTATTTAAGCCATTTGCTTCTCTCTTCTTTCCCCCTTCTGCTGACTTCTAACTATTTCACTGGGCAAGGAAATAAGAAAAAGCAATTCTGTTACTTTGATACTAACTCACCCTTAGCAAAATATTGTTAAAAAGAAGCATGTGATGTGCCAGATAATGGAATAATTTTAGTTGGAAACCCATTTTCCTGTTGATTATTGACTTAATCTTTTGAAACATTGACTTCTATTTCAAGCAGCTTATTCTGAAAAGGAGTAAGATTTCTGGGTCTTCTGCCTCAAATTCACTCAGAGTAACTATTTTATACAGTGGGGTTCTAAGTAGCGTTTAACTGGGAAAGCCATTTCACTGCTTAGATATACCACTGCACTGGGTTTGATGAACGACTCCACTGCTTAGTTCTCTCTGTGACCTTGGCAAGTTACTTAACCTCTCTGAGCTTCTGTCTAAATCAAGGGTCAGCAACATTTTTTAAAAAGGCTAGATTGTAAATACCTAAGATTATTAGGTCACATGCAGTCTCTGTTACATATTTTTTTGAACAAGTCTTTAAAAACATAAAGACCATGCTTGGCTCATGCGGGCTATCCTGTTGTACTTATGCAACATCCGGATATGTTCACTTACTTGTCTTTAAGACACAGTGTAAAGCGGCAGTTCCTGTGTAAACTGTTACTCCTGTTTCTTAAAAAGGCTCCTGTTGTTTCTCCAGATCATTTCTAATCTTGTGGGACTATTTGCTTACAGACCCAGGAAGTCTGAGAGTGTATTTTTAAGTCTCTCTCCAGCTATCAATTCTGGCAGGAAGAACAGCGGTGATCTGCCTTCACCTCCCTCTCTCCCAAATCTGCTGGGCCTGGCCAGAGATCTGAGAGAATCTATATTTGAATATTTAATTGATTCCAAATGTGCTAAGGAACACTGAAGACAGGACATGTTACTAATCACTCTTCAAGAGCGGGGCCCCCACAGAAACAGCTTCAGATGTTTCACAAACCTTCTCCGGACAAGAGGGAGTTAAATTAGTTACAGGTTAACTTGGAGGAAGGGCGTTTATTCCTAGAGGTAAGTTAGATGGTGTGCTCAGTTTTATACCGGCATTAAGGAAGAGTTTTTGCTACACTACAGGTTTAATCAAAGTATAGTAGAAGCACTCGTAACATACCATCACCTAATAGACTTGCTGTATTAACTGATTCTCCGTTCTTTTTGCAAGATGTGGTGACTGATGCCCACAGCATGCGAATGCACTAGACGGGCAGTATCCCCTCTAAGCTACCTCTGGCATTTCTGCTCCCACCTGTTCTGTTATGCACTGGGTAACATTTATTTAACAAATATTTATTGAATGCCTAGTATGTGCCAGGCTTTATTCCAGGCTTGGGGGACACAGGAGGCAACAAAGGGAACCAGATGAAATCTGTGTGTGTCTGTGAGCTGTGTTTGTTGATAATCGTAATAGAAGTTATTCATCATAATGCAAACCAATGAAATATGAATACAGAGAAAGAGAATTTCCGTGAAAAGTAAGCTGAGTGCTTTGTAAAAACTAAATGAAGGCAAATCACTAGAAACTTACAGTTGAATAAAGTTTCAAAACAACAGTCAGATACTAAAAATAAATATAAAAATCTAAAAAGTGTCTATATTCAGTGCTTTGCAAGTGGCTTTAAATTTTGACTCCATTTTAAAGACACAAAAGCTAGAAATCATAGACTATATAATTTGAGTGTAATGTAAGGTGAAATTCTAAGTGAACTCAAACAACAAAGTCAAGCCTTCGGCTTTATATCAGAAGTTGGGAAATGAGTGAACATTTTCTGTGTTTTAAATTCAAATAATAATTTTGTGTTGCATACGATTATTTATGATTTTCTTCTTTAATCAACTTTTCATGTAACTAACTAATTTCGAATAAGAAGGCTCCTATTGTATAAAACAGAATTATCACTGACGGAAACATTTCAGTTTGGAGGAACTGACAATAAGTGTATCTGTGTAGTGAATCATATTTTCCCAAAGCCTTCTAATCTAAATTTTGGAATATGTTTTATTTTTTTCAAATGTCCCAATATATTGAATTTATGATTTGATATATTTGGTCCTGAATGTTTTTGCAGCCGAAGCCTTATTTTCATTATCAACTCTGCTTCTCTCTCTCATTTAATTATGTTAAATAGATAAGGTCTCAGACACTTAACAGAGTTACTTTTCAGTGTGTCATTTTATGGTTAGAAGTTGTCACATTACATATGATGTATTACAGCTTGATCTGTCCTAAGTTTCAGGAATTAAAGTCTACTTAAAAAAATAACAAAAAAAGAAGTTTCAAATTTCCTTTATAAATTCTAACCTAAGAAAATACCAGTACTTTTCTTTTTTTTTTTTTTTTTGGATGCTCCATAGACCTGGACAATTATCCAATTATTAGCAGAATGGCTCTAAATCCTAATGGCACCTTTTTTCTACTATGAAAGCAATAAGATGAAAGTAAGTAAATAGAAGTTTAACTAGCAAATTTAGTCAAAAGATTTTTATCTGTGCAGATCTATATAACAGTGTTGGTGTTTTAGGCATATCTGGAAGTTGCACACAGGGCTTGAGGAAATGCTAGGCACTGAGAAATATATAATCATTATTAGTTTGTGAAAACAGCAGTGCGAGTTTCTGCCACCAACCCATGAAAGCACAGGAAGTGGCTTCATGTAGTAGGTGTTCGCGTCTAAGCATTCTGTTGACAGAAGCGGGCTCTACCCAGGGATTTTGTGTTAATGTAATCAAACACTTCAGCGCTGCAGCCTCGCAAACTCAAGTCCACCCACCTCAGAGTTTATCTTTAGCTCATCTGGAAGAGTTTATTTTAAACATTGAACATTGTTTGCTGCTGTTGAAATGAAAGTGAGAGAGTTACAAGCTTTCTTCCACTGCCATCTGGCAGATTTACTGATGGATGGATTCTTTAATCCGTGCAGCCCCGTGTGTGGGAGCTATTGTCTCCCTGTTGATCATGCAGCTGGCTTGGCTGAACTTTAAAAAGCTCACACAAAGCTATCAAACGCCATCCTATAGATAAATGAAGTTGGGGGGGCGTTACAAAAGTCACTGTATATTTTTCATTTTTCTCTGAGCACACATTTTTTTACTCTATAGTTTCCTATGAACTGGAAGAGAGAATACCTCTATTTGAATATTTTGAAAGAAATAATTGGAAAGCTACAGAAAAGTGACAATACTTAAATTAGAAAACGTTGGCAGAGTAGAGAGGAAAGGAACAGCAGATTTGGGGGCGTCTATATCATTAAAGTAAATATGGGATGAAAGAAGTCAAATGAAACTGCTATGCTTTTCAGTGGGGATTTATCTTTCTATTTTTCCACAGTGTGTGGTATGGGGACATTCAATGGTACACACATTACATAGTTAATCATTAGTTGTAGCCTCCTTGGGCAAGAAACTAAACAGGATCTGATGCAGTACATCACACTAAGTATAACTTACAAATAACTGTAGTGCACAATTTTGATCATACTCACAAATGCGTACACGGGCAGTAAGATATTACACGGGAGCAGTAAGCTATGTGAAAGATACTACGCCTTCACTATAACTTCCATTAAGTTTATAGGAACATAAAACGAATTGAACTGAAAATACTGGGAATGTGGTCAATCGCCAGTTTTCTTTCCTCCTTAGATCTGGAGCATCCTTTATATCTTGCAAAGGCTGGAGAGTTTTAAAAAAAAAATCAACAAAAAAACTACATTACTTATGTTCCGGACGAAAACACTTCCATCAAATAGATGCCCCTGGACTTAGATTTTGAAGAGAGAATTGAAAAGGAGGCCTTTCTCCTGCGGTTTTCGGCTGTCTTCTGCTGTCAAGAAAGGCTGTGGATACAGTTATTTCTTTTTGTTTAGTTTGCTTTTTTTCTTCTGCTGTTTAATAACAAGAGGCAGTTGGGGTAGACCTCACAATTCTGTGTGCACTGACTTCTGAGTGGAGGAGGCTGCGGTGGTGGTGGCCTCCTGGTCCCTCCCCGTTTCCTGCTCCCTGACTCACAGCAGTGGTGCTGTGCTGGAACTCCGGATTTCCATCGGCACCCTCCAGGTGGGTTCCCACCTTCTTGATTGTGGCAGAAGTGATCGCGTCACTTTGTGGGTCAGTTCTGTTGTCTTTTTTGGAGTCATTCCTGTGACTAACCTATCCCACTTTCCCAGCCCTTCCCATTATTTTGTAGGCCCCTAATTTATTCTATCTCTTTCTCCTTAAAATATCTGGGGTAGATTTTATTTCCTGTAAAGAAAATCGACCACCAGGATTACTGACCAGAGAGAAGAAACGTAAATTTGTCAATAATTATCACCTTGTAAATAAGCAAGTGAAGGCCTATATAGAAGGCAAGAAGAAATTGAATATCACAGCTTGCAAGGGAGGGGGCTGATGAAAGAGAGGCAGCCAACATGGCATATTTTTGGTGAAATCACCCTAGTGCAACGTTTGGGCCATGACTTAGCAGCCTCAGATATTTCAGTTTGTCAAAATGTCAGTTGATAATGAAAAACCACCGAAGGAACTGAAAATCTCTCCTTTGAAAGCACACTGTACCCAAGTGTGGAAATCTATTTGGGGGACCAACTTATAGTCAGAATATTGGTTTGTTATTATAGAATCAGAGGAGAGGAAGTTAATTCTGAGGCTGAATGTTTGGTGACATTAGCAGTGATACCTGCGTTAGGTGACTCCACAAGCAAGAGACTGAGGCTCTGCATGGACATGGATCTTAACCTGGGCCCTAGAGGGATGTGTTCTGTTGTTGTGGACTATGCTGCCTCCCGAGTGATACTTTTTTCTTTTTTTAAATATGTATTTGTCATCTAAATATTGCTAGTCTGGCCCAGGAGACTTTTCACCTCTAGTGTACCTCACAGAGCGGTGGAAAAGGAGCCAAGTGAATTAGCCACACTCGAAGACACAGATGGGGCGGAGGAATATATTATTCAGAGCTGGAAAGACTAACAGTTGAGAGACTATCTGAGAATCGTTCCATTTCTGGTGAATGGATTAATTTATCACAGCTGTTTTCCATTTAGGAAAAAATGTAATAAATACTGGGCTTCCTTTAGCAGGCAGTTTGATGAAGATTGTAGAATGACTTGTAATGGATAACTCTGCATAAGTGTTTGGGGTAGTGTGAATGGACTGGAAAGACATTCATAACCGAGACCTTGGCTACCCTAGAAAAATTTATTTCTATTTATCTGCTGCGAATCAAATCAGAGAAGTAAATGTGAGAAGGAATTCAAAGACTAGATGTGAGTTTTCAAGAACCAAACGATAGTGTGTTGAAGGCAGGGACATACTGGAACATCCCTGCTAACATCTGGTACAGGGCTGTACTCTATCTATTACTCACAAGATATTAGGTTGATTATTTAATTAGTTAATTAGTGACTTAAAAGCTAAGAGGTCTACCACACTATTGATGGCCGGGGTAGATGGACTGATTTAACTGCCCCGGAAGATGGTCCCTTACTATACCTTCAAACCCCAAAGGGAGCAAGGGCCCTTCTGGCTTGTGAAAGTCATGCTAGGTTTTCTTGCAGACTCTTATTGAAAACATGCAATAATAAGTATGAAAGCCTTGAGTAAGTGTGTCATCATTTTTGACAACTGCAGTCGTGGTAATTTGGTATTAATAGGAGGGAAGCTAGAATGTCACCATAGGAGGCTTACAGGCTAAAAAAAAAAATTGCCCCCGATGCCCCTGGAAGCTTCCACAGAGTTCAAATTATTGACCTCTGCCTTCCAGTTTTTTCTGCAGATTCCTGTGTAGTCTAGTAAGCAGTCTGCCTCCAGGTGACTAGGTGAGCTCTTCTAAAGCGAACACAATTAATTCTGCCATAACCAGTATGTCTTTATTCTGTACCATAATTAATCTTCAAGTAAGTATATCGAGATAAAAAAAAGGGCTCATTTTCTTTTTAAAATAATGCCAAATCCCTGAGACTGTGGGTCATCAATTTGGAGGACAAATTAGGGGATATGATTAAACTAGAGAAAGTTCTTTCTCGAATGTTAATAACTACTATTTATGTGAGATATTTTACATATATTATCTCTGATCCTTGTAAAAACACTGCAAGGTATTCTCATTCATGAGTGAGCTTCGGAAGGCCTAAGTGAATTGCCTGAAGCCTGATGAGCCCAGAATTTGAAACAAAATTTTTCAGATTTAGCAGCAGGCACCACTTTTAGCAAACCCAAAGAATGTACACAGAAAAAGTTAAAATTTTCTCTAAAATAAAAACAACAGTGGATATTTAGTTATCACACTTACAATCACTAGTATTCATGCTTTCCCTTTAATATAATCATTTTCTAGAGTAGATAATATCTTAAGATTTTTTTTTTCTAACCGTTAGGTCAAAAATGTGTTAAATTCTTTTCATTGACTACTATATTTAGTTTCTCTGTCAACACAGCTAGTTGAAAAGATTTCTGCATAATGTTCCCCCAAGTGTAAACTATTTATCAGGTGGTTAAATAACCCAGTGCCCAAACCAGAGTGCTGGTTTTCTGCCAGAGGGATGTATATCAACTTTCATGGGTTTGGAGAAATTGCACAAACAATGAAGATGTCTGAGTTACATCATAGTACAATGATCAAAAGAACCATATTGCCGTACTTTATAGTGAATGCATCCTTTAAAAAAAATACAACATTTTTCTCTCCAACATCTGTTGAGAAGTCAAAGAGATTACACATATCCTATCAGTGAAAACCCACTAATTAAAGATTCCAAATACTTAGACTAGCTTTCCTTATGATGCAACTGATAACATCCTTGACACATCAATATTATTTCATGTAAATTTTTCTAAATCAATTGAGAGGTGACAGAGGAAAGATTTTTTGTGTGTTTTGTTTTTCAAAATCTTTATTTCAGGGAACATCGGCTTCTGCCAAGGGCAAGATAGGTTATTTGGACCAATTCTTCTTTTAGGACATCTAACAATTCTGATGAAGATAAGAAAAACTAAATTTTCTTAAACACATCAAAGTGCTGACAAGATGCTGGGAAATTCTTGATCAAAATCATGCAAACATGAAGGTATGAATACTAAAAGTTAAGTGAGAAGGCAAATTACTTTGGCACAGAGGACATGTGTCTTCTTAGAAAAAAAAAAACAACAATGAATGTAAAGGGCTTTTTGACTACCTAGAACATGAGGAAGGGTAGAAATGAAAGCCTGGACAAAATCTGGGGTGGACAGACAGCCACACAGATTCCCATTAAGCTGGGATTCTGAAGGACTACACGCTCAAGGAAAGGATGAGCAAGAATGTACTATACTCCCAACTGTCCCTTGAAACAGGGGAGTTGTCTTAACACTGAGCAAAAGAGGGAATATATGAAAGAAGAGGAAAGTTATCCTTGGAAAGCTAAAAGCTGACCCCCAGCTCCCAGGCAGAAGTGAAAATTGATTTCACCAGGACAAGCCAAAAAACTCAAAACATCAGTTTGGTGTAAAATTGTTTGGGGCTAGTAATACCCTAGATGACCAGCAGAAAAAAATAAAACAACAACAAAAAACAAACCTCAATGCTCTATAGAGGAGGTTGCCTTCATAAAACGGCTTGGTCAATCTCTGTAAATAATTTTTTCAAGGGTGATGTCTAGTACTAAGGTTACAGGTACAGGTACCATGAGTGAGAATCAGATCACTGATCCAGAAATACCAGATATGGGAATTACCAGGCTTGGATGATATAATCACCATGATTACTGTGTATAAAGAAATAAAAATGAGTTTGAAAAACAATAATCCACATCTTCAACAAGCCTAATTCTAAACCGAAATATTAAAAACATATACATTGAAAACCTATATCCATGCAAAAAAAATGCACACAGATATTTATAGCAGCTGTAGTCATAGTGCGAAACTTAGAAACAACCAAGAGTTTCCTCAATAGGTAAATGGATAAATAAACTGTAGTACATCTAGACAATGGAATATAATTCATCACCAACAAGAAATGAGCTATCAAGCCATGCGAACTCATGGAGGAACTCTAAATGCATATTGATAAGTGAAATAAGCCAATCTTAAAAGGCTATATGTTGGCATGATTCCAACTATATGATATTCTGGAAAAGGAAAAACCGTGAAGACAGTAAAGATTAGTGGCTGACAGGTTAAAGAGGAGGGAGGAATGAATAAGGAGAGCACAGAGGATACTTAGGGCAGTGAAGCTATTCTGTATGATACTATAATGGTGCATATATGTCATTAGACATTTGTAAAACTCCATAGAATATACAATACTGAGTGAACCCCCTATTTTAACAAAAAAGCATTTGTAACTGGATACATCATAAAGAAACTACAGAAGACAGAAGTCAAGGAGAGGATGTTAAAAGCTACAGGAAAAAACAGATCACCTTTAAAAGCAAAAGGACTGATGGACAGCTGCCTTCTCACCTGTAGCATATGTAAGCCAGAAGACAGAAATGTGTTAAATAACTGCCAACCTAGAATTCTATACCCAATCAAAGTATACATCCAGGATGGATATAAAATAAAAATCTTAACAAACATACTGAAGTGGAGAAAACTGGCCACAGCTGAGCCACATTAAAGGACAACTTAAATGATTCTTTCAGCTACAAGGGTAGTAATTCCAAATGGAAGTCCTGAGAGATGGGACAGCAGTAAGAACAAAGGAAATATTGTGTAAGTATAAAACTGATAATCATACACTTGCATATTTGAAAATCAAGAAACACGCTTCTAAATTAGTTAACAGATCAAGAAAGAAATCAAAATGGAAGTTTTAAAATATTTTGAAAAGAAATGACAATGAAACGATAGCCTCAAATGACTATATTAGAAATAGAGAATAATTGGAATCAATCAGCTATGCATTCATTTCCAGAAGCTGGAGAAAGTACGGGAAAAATTAAGTAAAGTAAAAATAAATAAATAAGGAATTTAAAAATATAAGAACAGATGTTAAAGAAATAGAAAGCAGACCTATGACAGAAAAGACAGACAATATTAATTCTTTGAAAAGGTTTATAAAATTGGCCTACTCCTTGTAGGGAAGGCGCAAATAAATGCTATCTCTCACTGCCGTTCAAGTGCTCACTGCCAGGATTCTTAAGACCTTTCCTACTTTCTCTACTGATCTCCTTGAGGCTCTTCCAACTTCTGCCTATTATCTAGTCTCAAAACCATCATCACATTTTTTTTTCATCGTTCTACTTCTACGTACCAACATTTGTTCTGCTTCTCTAACCACTCCAGAACTTAGATCTTTAAGACAATAGCAACCGTGTATGTTGCTCAAGAGTCTACAGTTTGGGGCTGGGCTCTGCATGGGTGGTTCTTCCTTTTTCCTCTCGGTGTTAGCTGGGACCCAGCTGGTCTCAGGGGTGTGCAATCAGTGTTGTTGCAGAGGGCTTCACGTTCATAAGAGGGCCCTATGCTTGAGTTTTAATGCTCTGCACTCTTTGTGTTCAGATTCTTACAGTTTTACTTTTGAATTTGTGTTTTCTAAGGGTGGTCTGACGGGAGCATGCAGTGAGGTCTCGGAGCCAAAATCACATGTAGTCTAGCTTTCTGCCCACTCCCAGGCTCTAAGGGAGAGTTCTTAGCTTCCTGGTTCCTGCCTCCATCAGGCACCCTCTTCAAACACCCCTATTCTTAGAGGGGGTTCAGGCATCTTTGAGGGTCTGCACTCACTTGGCATGTATCCCTGTGCCAAAAGGAGAATGACATTAAACAGCAAACAAACAAACAAACAGAAAATACCATGGCAGGTCAACTAAGAGGCCATGAAAAAAAATTCTTTCCTACTTTAAGAACATAGGCCTTTGAATTTTCATTTTGCCCTGGGGCCCATCAATTATGTAGCCAGCCCTGTCTGGGGCAGCTTGTCTGAGCTGGAAGATCCAGGTCCAAGATGATTCGTTCACAATGCTTGATGGCTGGTGCTGGCTGGTTAGCTAGTTCTGTCTCTTAACCTGCGTGGTTGGGTATAGTCGCTTTAGACATTTGCGTATGTGCTATACTTTCCTTTTTTTGGTGTGTATGTTATTTTCTTTTAAGTAAAAAAAAAAAGTAACTGAATTTAAAACTAAAGTTAGTTTTCAGGTGCTTACAGCATAGCTTTAGTATTACTAAAGCAATCATATTTGTATCCTAAAAATGCATCTTTTTTCTAAAGTGATTTCACATGAAATAAAACCCCATTATTTAGATTGAGCTAACTGAGAATTTGTAATAGCATGGCTAGAGATGAAATAGGTTACCTTTACACTCTCTGAAGACAAAGCATTTTAAGCAAATGAAAGAGCAATGCTGTGTTTCCCCTGGTTAAGAGAAACAGTTTTCAACCATATAAGTAATTGATGTATCTAAGCACCTTTTATATTTCACTTAAAATATATCTCCTAAGGATATGTATATATTTGAAGCAGAATTTCCAGTTTATAAATAACAACCCACACTGGCCCTTCTAACTGGAATTGTTTTTCCCTAGGCAAATCTACTAACTTGCATAGATTTGCCAAAATTATGTTATTCTGAAACTTAGGACTTGGGTTATTTTTATTTAGAGACACATCGGAATGATTATAAGATCACAGATATTACAGACTCTGTCTCTAAAACTTATAATCCACCTATGTTAACATTTTTGGACCCCCAAAATACCATTTTGCATGTCTTTGCACATCACAAGGAAGTTTTCCTGGGAAGCAGATTATGAGGTAGAGATGTGCATGCAAGTGGCTTATCGGAGAGTGGTAATTACATATGAAAAGGTAAGAAGAGCAAGGTTGGGTAGCGGAAGAAGTTGAACTAAGATACAGTTACAATGACGGCTTCAGCTAATCCCACAAGGAGCTCTAAAGCTGGGATGGTCCTTCAAAGATACTTTCCACTGAGGCAAGGGGGCTGGACCCTTGTACCTCTCCATCAGTGAATCCCTGTATGGGGATGGCCCGTTGAAAGGGTGCATGACTTTGGTGAGACAACCACCGTTAACCAATGTAGGTTTCCTGGAAGAGAACATAGCTGGCAGCTGGGGAGTGTTTTGGCCCCTGGGACAGGATCTATGTGGTGAGGTGAACCATCGCTTCTAGTACATCCTGTTTCTTGTAACATTCAAATTTGCTTTCTTCGTCTAAGGAGTACAGCTCTTCCAGGATTCTGGCTGATCTCAATTCCTGGAAATGTTAGGGGAATATAAAATAACCTCTGCCACTATGGCAGGTCTCTGGGCAGCCAGGAGGGAGGGAGAACCACTGACTTACAGAATGCACCCTGAACGACACAGAGAAGAACGAAAGCAGAGCATCCTGATCCTGCACCTAGACTGATGCCCAGGAGAGGCATGGAGTCTGGGAACAGGATTTCCACTTCCTCTGCCTGCCTGCTGGTTTTTATCTGTCGCCCTGGCACCACCCTCTGACCTCCGTTCCTAATATTTCCTTAGATTTAGATGATGCCTTAACCAAAATATTTTAGATACATGACCTGTGGGTTTCAACTCTTTTTACTGTCTATATTTTCCATTGACATGCTCAAAACACATCTCTGTGTTTAATTTAGACTCTCACCATCACTAATGAAAAAACTTTTGAGTTATCCTGAGTGCATTGCTACCAGTCAATAATTCTATTTATCAGTGGTATTGTCTGTGTTCTGCCATGTTTGGAAACTTATTTGGATATATCAATATATTTTTTTATCAATATATTTTTTTAAATGTTGAAATTTAAAAGAAGAAAGTAACAAGTTAATATGTCTCATAAACCTAACACACTTGAGACTGCAATGCCAAGTAATGGATACTCATTTTGTTGTCATTGTTGAATGACTGAACAAAATAAATGCACTGAAAGCAAACACTCTATAACCTCAAATACATGGTCACCACTTGGCTTATGCTCATTATTTCCGAATTCAGTTGTAAAGTAAAAACAAAACAAAACAAAACAAAAAAAAAACAAAAGACCACAAAAACAAAAAAGTCCAGAAACTATTTTTTAAAAAAGCAACATATAAAAAATATTATTTCTAAGATTGCACCAAAACAGTGAAGTGCAATTAGGAATTTTGTAGTTAATAATTATCTGGACCAACCTTTCCTTACAATGTGTCTATGCATCTGTAACGGTTGTTCAACTGAAACCTACCTGACTTTCACACACATCTAAGAAGCATGTCACACCCACACATAGGTGTCTGACCTTGCCTGCTGGTCTTCACAGCACTTTGTGAGGTGGGGAGTGTCAGCCCCCTTCTACAGGTGAGGAAGTCGAGGCTCAGAGAGGTGAAAGGGTGGCAAATTAACAGAACGGCAGGCAGACAGGCAGCCTAAGGCCTCTAGGACTTGTCATCCTTTGACCCCATAAGCCTTTCGGCCTTTCTCTCACCTGATTGCCACCAATCTCCATGGATGTGATCCAACAAATCCTGAAGCGAGATCCACCTCCTTCCTAATTATTATTTTAACTCAAAGACCCCATTGAATGATAATCAACTGGTAGAACTTCAAAAACTATAAATTAACCTGGAACGGTGGGTGGCTTCTTCTAAATCCCACCTTTCTATCCATGAATCCCAGTTACCGGGGGCTGGGAGGGAAATCTTGTTTGGAAGCACAGGTTCCAGCCTTTTCTGAATAGTGGGGACCTTTTCCAACTGATCACCATCGTTCTGAAGGGCTCCCAGAACTGCGTGATCCCCCCAAAATTAAATAAATTACACGTGGTGTGGTTATGAGAAAGTTAAGCACTTATTTATCCACATCATTAGTCATCGAAATTCTTGTAGGGAGTAACAGCTCAGCCCCACAGGTCAGCCACTCCGTGTTTCCTTAGCACTTCCACTGTTTTTTAAACACCGAGTCTTGATTTATGGCTGTTCTGTGGCCTCAGCCTGGGACTAATAATATAGCACGTACCACCCCCGATCAGAGTGACACACGCACTCCCTCGCGCCAGTTTAAGTCATCCCATATGTGGGCTCTTGCCTTGTCTCCTGCTCCCTGGAAGTTCATGAAAACAGGTGACCAGTGTTGCCAGCCAAGGACATTCACTTCAACATGAAGACGCGTTCAGCAAATGACTCTGTCTTCTCAGCTAACTTTCAGCCACTCAGTATTCTTGAAGCTTTTTTGGCTGCTGCTTATTTTCCTCAAACTGGGCCACTTGCATCTACTGGGAATGTTTCCCCTTGTTTATATCCTGTACGGGCAAGGAATTACTTTTGTCTTTCGACCCATGCAATGAGCCCCAGACCACATGATGCTTCTACCGGAAGCCTTTTCCATCCCCATCTCCATTCAAGCCTTTAGCACACTGCGGTGAGTCGTGTCTGGGTCTAGGTCATACCCATGCGTGTCTCTATGCCTGGCACATATTAAGCATTCAGAAAAATTCTACCGTTATGAGTATATATTATATCCCACGTACCGTGCTGGGCACTGGTGATACATGGATTTATAAGATTAAGTGACATCCAGTCTAGCAGGTGCATATAAATATATGCACACAAATAGCTATAATCCACAACGACTGAGTCTATAAGAGCTCAAAGGATGACCAACGGTGGTGGCTGGGAAAGCTTTGAGCACGTGGTCTGAGTTGGCCTGGGAAACGCAGGTTCCCTGGGGAAGAAGGAGGGAAGAAAGCTGCACGCAGTGGGAGAAGCAGAGACTGGGGCTCAGGGGTGTGGCCCTACGGGGCAGGAGGGTGGAGACCAGGAGGCCCTCTGGGGGCCTGGATGAGACAGTCGTCATGAGAGGTGCGAAGGCTGTGTTAGTGGTGACCTAGTATTTTAGACAATGGGATGTCCTTGGAATTTTTTAGCAGGTGAATGGCACGGTCAGCCCTGTATTCTAGATAGCTTGCAATCACAAGGATGGGGGTGGGAGGGGATGTTCAAATGGGGACCATGATGGCAAACAAGGCAGTTGGGGAGCTGGTTCTCTAGTGCAAGCAAGAGCTGGTCAAGTGATAACTACTTTGGAAGAATTGACAGCTCTGGGAGATTTACTGGCTGTTGGAAGAGAGCAAGAGAGTAGAGGCAGGAAGACTTTAACTGGGATGAAAATGATTAATCTGATTCTTGACCATTTGAATATAGGCATCGCCTCGGCAGGCCTCTTACCCTGAAGCAGGGCCAAAGGAACTCCAATAACCTCTGGTAGACTCAAGCCGGCTCACAAGGGTCTCTGAGATCCACTGGGGGAGGCGGGACTAGGGAAGCGGCCACTGTGGACAAATGCAAGGTCTGTCTTGTCCTGGGCCAGGACAGTATTTTTCATTTACTCACTCATTCTTTCTTTTCTTTGTTCATCAAGCATTTTCAAAGCAGCTTCAAGTAACCTCAAGAAACTTGGTGGAGGAAATAGGCAGATAAACAGGTGTTATGGGCTAAATTTAACCACCACGCCCAAATTCATACATGGAAGCCTTAAGGCCATGCAGTACCTTAGAACGTGACTGTATTTGGAGATAGGGCCTTCGAAGAGGTGATTAAGTCAAGATGGTGCTGTATGTGTGTCCATAATCCAATATGATTGGTAACCTTGTAAGAAGAGGAGGTCACAGACGCCATAGGCACAGGAAAGCCCTGTAAACACCCAGTGAGGTGACGGCTGTCTGCAAGCCAAGGAGAGAGGCCTCAAGGGAAGCCAAGCCTGCTGACGCCCCGATCTTGGACTTCGAGGCTCCAGACCTGCGAGAAAGTAAACTTCTGCTGTGTGAGCCACACGGTCTGTGGTATTTTGTGACGGCAGCTCTGGATGACTAACACAACAGACAACTGGGATTTGTCATGGTAGGGGTGTGATCAAGTCTCAACCTGGTACCCTGGTCATGAGGGAATCGTGAGCCATTCAGCCTGAGAAAGTGAGAGGGTGCAAAAAAATCCTCGAATGAGGGTTTGAAGGATGAACAGGACTTTGACAAGCAGAAGCTGAAGGATGGCATCCAGGACAGAGAATTCTGTCTCTCTGGCTCCTCTGTCTCTCTCTCTCCTTATCAGTCCTCCAGTTAATTCCCCAGATCTTGTTTGCCTCGGCTCACACTCAGCCAGTCCTTACTAACAGACAGAGTGCAAAGCCCGCTGTTTCTTGAGGCCACTGTCTCTGCTCTGCCTGCCTCTCCTTGGCTTCATCCTCGAAGAAACTGCCTTCCTATTTTGCAAGCTGGCTGCTGACAGCCTCCAGCCCCCATGGCCCTGTCAGCCGGGGCTTCTCCAAGCCACCCTCACCCACAGCACCCTGATCTAATCTTACAGATGCTGGGAACATACACCCATCTGTGCAAAACCATAGCCGGGAAAATGGCCTTTGTCCATCAGCCAGGCCAGCTTGGGTGACAGTACCACCCTTCTGGTCAGTGCCATCAGAACCACGCGGAATGTCTTGCACACAGGAAGGAGGAGCTGTGTTATCAGATGTCGAAGAAACACAAGAGAGGGAAAAGCAGCTGCTGTTCGTGGCTATAGCAGTGTTATTCCTAGTTAGGGAAAGCAGATTCAGAGAGGTTAAGTGGCCTGCAAGCATCATTATTCATTCATTCATTCATCCACCCATCCGTAATATCCTGAGCACTTACTGGATGTGAAGCACTGTGCTTGGTCCGGGGAATCAATTCATGAACAATACAGGCAGAAAACACCCCCCTCTCCCCAAAGAAGCTGAAATTCCAATGAGAGAGGGCATCAGTAATGAGTAACATTAATAAATCAATGATATGTTAAGAAAGTGATAAAGAAACAGACAGAGTGTGGAAAGGTGGGCCTGCAGAGATGGCGATCATTTTGAATCACTACCAGGCTAAGTCTCATTACGAAGATGACATTTAGGCAGAAACATGAAAGGAGGTAAAGGAGTTGGTCAGGCCAAGGGCAGCGCACTCAGGGTGATGCAGCGGGGCTGCGTCTGGCACTGATTGGGGAACAGCAGTCAGGAGGAGAGTGTGGTCAGAGGAAAGGGAACACAAAGTAGGGTTAAGCAAACCATCAGGGGTCAGGGGTCACATTAGGTAGGGCCTCGGGGACACTTAAGGACTTAAGTTTCTCTTAAAGGAAGTGGTTGGCTATTGCAGGATTTTGAGCAAACTCCCTCAAATCTGAGTCATTTTGTAGGAAAATGAAAGCTGCTTCTGAATGACATGTCTAAGACCAGGTTGGCATAATTATTATTGTGGAAAATACATAGCCCTTTGCCCCTGGCACAGGTCTCTCTCCTCGGCAGGCTGGATCTCTCCCAAGAGCTGGGCCCGCCCACCCTCAGAGGCCCTGGGTCTGAGGAGAGGGGAGGTGGCCGGGTGGGCGGTGAGGGCTGAGAACCAGGGTGTCCCTGCTCTCTGAAGACTGGCCGTGGGCGTGACTTCAGTGTCGAGGGCCTGCGGTGAGGTACGCTCCTGCCTTCCGATGGCCCATCACCTCTGGATGTGGGAGCTGCACGGCGTGGGGGCAAAAGCAATGGCTTTAGAACCAGAGACCCGGGTTTCAGCTCTGCTGTCACCAGCCGTGTGCCCATCCCCAAGTCACGTCATCTCTCTAAACCTATCTCATCATCATCCTCCAAAATGCATGTAAGTGGGATAACACAAGTAAAAATGCTCAACATACGGCATTAACTACATCAGTGATCACTTCAATTCAAAAGACCTGAATTCAAGTCCAGCCCCGTCCTTCTCGGCTTTAGGAACCTGGGCAAATTTTTCCCTCTCTGAGTGTCTGTGGAAAGGGGTTAACGATCGCTGACCACCTTTCAGCCTTATTTTGGAGACTGTGTGGCATCACAGACACACAAGTTTCCCGCACAGTAAAGTGCGATATGAATAGATGGGGTTCGTGTTGTTACACAGCAAATAATCTCATGGAGGCTTTAGATTTCCAGCAGCTTCTCATCTGGGTAAACTGATGAAAGAAAAATACACTGCGTGGACTTGATACAGTCAGAGCAGCAGCCGAGGCTTGGGCTGCTCAGAGCCTGGGGCCCTCAAGCTGGAAAGGATTTCAAGGTGGGGAGGAAGAATGCAGAAGGTCCTGTCATCTTAGTTCTACAGTTAAACGGGTCCTACGTGTTACCTGAGGCCTGTAAGCACCACCCTCACGCACACCCCCTCTCTGCTGCTACTGCACTGCCCGAATTTTAGGACGCCCTCACTGCCATGTGACTCAGGGACAAGGGTGCGAGGAACCAAATAGTACACGCGCAGGAGGTGATGGAGAGAAAGTGAACGTTGGTACCTAAGAGCCTCCTTGGGTGTCAAGGCCCACCTAGCACATGTGGGATCCCCTTCAGGTTCCTAGTGTCACACAAGGGGTGGGGGGAGATACAAAGTCATGATAATACTGGAAATGGCTAAGTTTTGCTCAGTGAGTGTTAGGTCAGGCATTCTGCTAATTGTGTGAAGATACTCACCTTCGCGGTATTTCTTGGAGGTCGGCCTTGCTGCCTTCACTTGACGGGCAAGGAAATGGGTGCAGAGAGGTCGTGTGGCTTGCCCATGGTCACACACACCTGATCTGTCTCCTTCCGAGCTCCGTAACATTGCACTGCTCAACCCCAGTGGGCTTCAAGTTGACCTTGGTGTAGGGGGGGCTTGAGAAGACAGAATACAGTTCTAGATTGGGTGCATCAGACACAGAAAATAGTAGGAGGAGGTTTCTAAAGTCAGGAGGCTGCTCTGTGGTTGGGGCTTGTGTGTAAAGCCTGGAAGAAGTCAGGATGTTGGTGGGCTGGAGCGTTCGCCCGTTTGAAGACGTCACCCTTGAGATCTGTAACCGCAGTGGTTGCTCTGTGGTCCAGGGGGCGTGAGGGGAATTCGTGGGAGAGAAGACTCGCCGTCAGTCTCGATATTAGGTAATGTGCAAGTTGCCTAATCTTGGCAATAAGTAGGATAACACCCCCATTTATGGATCCCTTATCAAGTGCTATGAAAGTTCACAGCACTTCACTTGTGTTAAATAATGTCACCCGCACCGGCACCGCCTGATAGGTCGTTCATTATATTTGTTATCTGTTGTTCTACAACAAACTACCCCAAATCCGCATGTCTTAAAATAACATGTGTTTATTATCTGACAGTTTCTGTGGGTTATGAGTCAAGGCACAGCTCCGCAGGGTCCTCCGGCTCAGGGTCCCTCACAAGGCTGCCGTCAGCTTCTCAGCCAGGGTCACAGTCACGTCATCCATCTGGAGGAGGATCCACTTCAAGCTCCCTCTGTGGTTGTTAGTAGGACTGAATTCCGTGATGGCTACTGGCTGGAGGGCATCCTTGGATCCTCGTCCTTTGGACCCCTTGATATGGCATCTGGCTTCCTGAAGAGAGCAAGCAAGAGAGAGTGAGAGAGCGAGTCAGCAGGATGCAAGCCACTGCCCTTTAAACCCTCATCTCAGAGTGGCAGCCTAGCACTTGGCTGTATTCTAGCCATTAGGAGTGAGTCACTAGGTCCAGCCTACGTTCCACAGAATTACACAAGGACATGGGTACCTGGAGACAAAGGTCACCAGGGGGCATCTGAGAGGCCTGCCTATTGGAAATATGATCCTCACGTCACACAAGAGGAAACTGAAGCACAGAGAGTTTAGAGAACTTGCTCTAGAGTCACAGCTGACGGATGGAGGATGTGACCCTGGGCCATCTGAATCCAGGGTGCACACCTGGTCAGTCAGCTTCATGGAACTTCCTCTTTTTAATTATTTCTTTAAATATAGTTGGTTTACAATGTTGTGTTCATGTCTCATGTACAGCATAGTGATTCAGTTATACACATACACATATATTCCTTTTCATACTCTTTTTCATTATAGGCTATTACAAGGTACTGAATATA
This sequence comes from Vicugna pacos, assembly GCF_048564905.1. NCBI lineage: Eukaryota > Metazoa > Chordata > Mammalia > Artiodactyla > Camelidae > Vicugna > Vicugna pacos. The sequence goes on from NC_133001.1 coordinate 49,282,893, forward strand.
GTCCCCTGTGCCATACAGGAGGGCCTCACTGTTTATCTATTTTACACACAGTCGTTTGTATCTGCTAATCCCGAACTCCCACTTTATCTCTCCACCCCTCTTCCTTTCCCCTCTGGTAACCACAAGTTTGTTTTCTACGTCCGTGAGTCTGTTTCTGTTTCGTAAGTAAGTTCATCTGTCTCCTTTTTTTTAGATTCCACTACAGAGCTGATAAACGAACTCAGCAAGGTAGCAGGATTCAAGATTAATATACAAAAATCTGTTGCGTTTCTTTGCACTGACAATGAAATATCAGAGAAGGAAAGTATAAAAACTCTCTCTTTTAAAATCGCATCGTGGAACTTTTTCTTCTCATCCAGCCTCAGCTGGAGGCTTCCTGGGACCTCTCTGCTCTAATTAGCACTTTGCATATCCATCACTCTCTATCTCATTTTCCTGTTTCATTTTTAGAATATTTCTTCTAATCTAAAATTAATTAATTAATTTGTTGATAACCTGCCCCCCGCAACTACAATATACAATCCATGAAAATGGAAACCCAGTTTGTTTTATTCACCCCCGTGTCCCTAGCACTACATGTAGAAGGTGTTCAGTAAATACTTTCAGATTGATTTCCCACATATACAACAGACTAAGGATTAATTGGGATCCTGGTTGTATAAAGAACAGATCCGTGCTACACAGCACAGTGATTCAATATTTCTATACATTTCAAAATGATCACCACAAGTCTAGTTACAATCTGTCACCAAATATATTACATAATTAATGACTGTAATCCCACACTGTACATTGCATACCCATGACTCATTTATTTCGCAACTGGACGTTTGTACCTCTTTCTCCCTCACTTATTTCTTTCCTCCCTCCACACCCCTCCCCTCTGGCAACACCTGTTTGTTCTCTGTATCTATGACTCCATTTCTGTTTTGTCATGTTTGTTCATTTGATTTGTTTTTTACATGCATAGATCTGTGCTTCCATCACCACAGTCAACATACAAAATACAAGGCGCCTTATTGTGTGCAAAAGCCAGGAGTGACTATAAAGGAAAGCTATAGGCTGTCTTGGATGGTTCTTAAGACCATTTTAATTTGTTTTTTAGATTCCACATGTAAGTAAACTCACAACAGTGTTTGTCTTTCTCTGTCTGATTTATTTCACTTAGCATAAACCCTCTAGGTCCATCCATGATGTTGTAAATGACAAGATTTCATTATTTTTATGGCTAAGTAATATTCCATTGTGTATATATACCACATCTTCTTTATCCATTCATCTGTTGATGGGCACTTAGATTTCTTCCATATCTTGACTATTATAAATAATGCTGCAATGAATACAGGAATGCACATATATTTTCTATAGTGTTTTCATGTTCTCTGGATAAATACCCAGCAGTGAGATTGTTAGATTGTATAGTATTTCTATTTTTAACTTTTTGAAGACCCTTCATACTCTTCTCCACAGTGGCTGCACCAGTTTACATTCCCACCAACAGCGCACAAGGGTTCCCTTCCTCCACAGCCTCGCCAACACTTGTTATTTGTTGTCCTTTCGATAATAGCCATTCTGACAGCTGTGAAGTGATATCTCTAACATAGTGTTGTAGGTTAATTATGCTTCAAAGCAAATGAACAGACAAACAAATTCATAGAAAAAGAAATCAGATTTGTGGTTACCAGAGGTAGAGGGTGGGAGTAAGGGGAATGGGATGACGGTATTCAGAAGGTACAAAGTTCCAGTTAAAGGATAAGTAAGTACTAGGGATGTGATGTCCAGCATGATAAATATAATTAACACTGCTGTATGTTACATATGAAAGTTGTTAAGAGAGCAAGTCCTAAGAGCTCCCATCACAAGGAAATTTTTTTTCTATTTCTTTAATTAAATATCTATATGAGATAATGGATGTTCACTACATTTATCATGGTAATCATTTCATGATGTTTGTAAGCGAAATCATTATGCTGTACACCTTAAACTTATACAATGCTACATGTCAATTATATATCAATAAAACTAGAAGAAAGAATAGATTCATAATGAAGAGACAAAAACCCACTTGAAAAATAGACCAGGGATGTGAACAAGCTTTTCCAAAAGTAGAACCCTGGAATGGAATGAACTTGAGAGCCCCATTCATAAAATAAGAAGATACAAATCCATTTCCATTTGATGATCAAATATGAAATGATCTCACAATCAAATGTTACGGAAGACAGGGGTAAACAGAAACACATCCTGCTGGGGAAAAGGTAAAGAAGCATCGTCTTCTTTGGAAGGAAAATTGGCAATAAGTAATGAAGTTACAAATAAGCGTCCTCTCTGGCTCAGCAATCCCACTTCCAGATGTATATTCTAGAGGAAGTCTCAAAGATGCACGAGAAAGCATGTCCAGGAAAATTCAGCAGCCTTGTTTCAAACAGTGAAAAAATTGGGAAACACTCAAATATCCAACTATAAATAAATACAATGTCCTATATATGTAAATTCTATTCATCTGGTAAAAAGAATGACCCAGATCTACATACACAAATCTCAGGAACACATGTTATCTTTCACTTCTGGTTATGATGCAGTAGCTGTAGCAAACCACTGTTCTAGCTGAGACAGTAAGACAAGTAGACTAAGACAAAGGCAGCAGAGCGCTACCGTAGCAGCCAAGATTTACGGGGCTAAGTTGCATGCACAATTTTGGTGCTGCTTGGACCTGCTGCATCTGTCAGTTCTTGGTGCAGGGAGAGAGGCTGCAAAGCCTGGCAGAGGGTAGTTGCTAAGATGCCATATTTAGGGGCCAGAGAGATGAACATTGGAATTCAGAACTGCCAGGACTCAAGGGGCCACAATTCTAGAAAGACTAGGGACACAGGGAAATAGCACAGCACTCTACGGGCACTGGGCCATGAAGAAACTGACTACAGCACCGTCCTCGGAACCGAATGAAATGAACACGTCTAATATGATGCCTTCTCGACAGTGATTTTCCCTGAAAGAGACAATGGGTTGTGTCAAACATGCTAAGAACATAAGGATGGTGCATCTTTGGTAGATAACGTTGCTGAGTAAATCATGTATAAAATTGCCCGGAAGCAAAAGTTGTGGGTTTTAATTCTGATTCTAGTCTTTTCCCCCTACTCCCTTCTCTGAACTTCCACGTTATTTTTTATATTGTACAGTATAGTTAGAAAGTTGGATGAATTCAAACATAGTCCCAAACTGATCAAAATTCAAAATAACACAGATCTTCAAAATTTACAAAAATCGAGAGTTGCTTAGTGATCAATAGCGCTAAATTACTTGTAAACGCTGGTTTCACCACTGCTCCATGGCAGTGCTGTATTTGCCAGCTCTGTCCAGTCTGTTGTTTACCCAAAAAGGTGAGGAGGGGCACCCTTCCTGTTCTTTCTTTCATTACTTGGTGTTCTTATAATTTAAACACTTTCCCTCTATCTTATATCCATCCTATCCAAGGGTGCTTTGAGTAGCAAGGACAGTGCTTTTGCTGAGAAACATTCTTGAGAATAAAAACATTATGAAATAGATTTAGATGTGATAAAATACTAAGATCACCAAATATCTGCCAAGATAACTCCAGCAGTTGATTTAGAATAAATTTAGGAAAACATCAGAATTAACCTTAAGAAAAAAAAAATTAACAAACTTCTCTAAGTTTCCTGAAAATAAAATCCATTTATTGTCTTAAAAGTAAATTCAAAGGCAAAAAAAAAATAGGTTTTTTTATGGCATTGATAGATTTATAAGTCTCAAAAATACATCTTTTCTTCTTTTCCTCTTTACGCTTATAATAAAATAATTTGGGTTATTCAAATTTGTAATTGTGGAAGCCTCCAGTAACAGATCACTTGCTTAGAAAGGAGTTGTTCTGTACTGACCTCCATGTTGGTTCTTGTAACTCAGGCCCACAGCTCTATGTTGGTGGCCTGTCTTCCTACCTGGGAAGTCATCCGGAGGGCAGCCATCCAGGATGCCCTGTCTATGCCCCTCCCTGCACAGGGTTCCCAGGGCCCAGGTTGTGCCCAGTCTGAGGAGGTTTCCTGGAACCCCTCTCCCTGGTCAGTCCTGGAGGGCTGTGTAGTGAGCGTGGCTCCCATACCTCCCCGAATCCTCACCCCGGGGCCTGGGGGACCAGCTTAAGATTGCAGGGCTTCTGATGAGGCAAATAAAACTGACTGGCTAAACCTTGAGAAGTTCAAGTTTAGGAACTCAATAAGGCGGTGAAAGCTCAGCGCAAAAGACGGCCGTGTTCCAAGACTTGATAATTTCAATATGTTTCTCAAACCTTGCAGATAAGTCCAGCCTCTAACCAGGCTCTCACGATGACCTTGAGGAAGGGCAGCGTTCCCCTTGGAGATGCCTTTGCCCCGCGAATCGGCCCACAGCGCATGTGAAACCGTTTAGGTGAGGAGTCAGCGGGGCATCGATGCAGCTGGGAGTTGGAGGCTCAGCGTTTCCCCTCAGAGCCTGTTTAACAATTTCCTTCTTTTGGCCTTGATTTCCTCCTATGCAAAATGCAGGCTGCCCGAGATTATTTCTGAAACTCCAACTTTCTTTATGGGCATATGAAAATAAAAAGGAGATAAAAAGGAACTACCCCCCACCCCTCAAAAAAATTGGACATAAATTTTACAGCACACCAAGCCCGCAATAAGCATTCCTTCTCCCAGGGCTGCTCCCTGCTACCTCGGGCTTGGAAATACTCAGAGATCTTCCCTGTGCTTTCAGTTTTATGATTTGAACTTGACGGAGTCCAGAGAAAAGGAAGAAAATGTCTCCCTCTTTTCAGGACCATCTCTCTGTCTCCACGTGCTCAGCTGTAAAACGAGCATAACAATCATTACCATAAGGAAATACTTATCTCCCGGGGATCTGGGCAAAGTTCATGAGATAATGGGTCCTGTGGCTGCCAGGAGGGGAGGGAGGGGAGCAGGGCCCCCACCCCCACCCTGAGGGGTAGTAACTCTTTCAGGATCAGAGGGAGTCGCTCCAGGGAACAAGATGGGAGCATCGGGGGTGTGGACTTGACCTCCGCTCGGCTTTTGCTCAGCCTTCAGAGTTTTGCCTCCCTGTCCTCCCTCCTCACCTGATGGAAGATGCCAGAATCAGAGAACCCAGGCTGTCCTGCCTGGAAGGTCCCTCTCCCAGTGCTTCTGCCCTTGACACCTCTTTGGGATCATTGACCATGTTCTGGAAGACAGAATACATGGCATTCGTTCCCCCAGTAAAGCTGCTTGTGAGTTTGTATTAAAAGAGCCAACTTTCTTAAACTAGAACTGCATCTCTCTGCCCTCCAGCCCTTCCAGGGCACCCAGTCCAGCACTGGGAGAGGCTTGTTTCATTTGCAAGTGTGGATACTGCCTTGTCTCTCACCCACAGAGAACTGGAATCCCTTTGGCCTGTGGCCACACAGATGTCCTCAAGGCCTCACCATCTCTGTACTTTATCAGCTCACACCTGAAACCCTGCCTTAGCCACTCACCAGGGCCCACCGATCCTCAGTGCTCGATCCCACCACGCGCCCTGCTAGCCCCAGACATCAGCGACCTGCAGCACCTGCCAATTCAGAGACTCAGCTCATCTGTACTTACGTTCTCCTGTGGGCACGTGCTGGGCTGGGTTTTCAGACCAGCAGTTTGCTTTTTCATCATAATGTCCTTTGGAGGGAGGTTGACTCACCTGTGATTGCTCCTGTTGTAAAAATTAGAAAATCGAGGTGCGGACAGTGATTTGCCCCAATTCAACACCATAAATGCTAAGACCAGAACTCCAATCCAGGACTCGTGAATCTAAGCCCAGGGCTCTGTGTCAGCTTAACGGCCTCCCTTTCTTCACGTTTTTCATCCTTTACGCAGCATCAGAGTCGTCTGTGGAAGATAGAAAAGATCACAGTTGCCCCCACCCACCCCAGGAGATCCTGACTTGGCAGGTCTAGGGACCGGGGGTGTGTCTTCAAAATGGTGACACTGTGGTTCATCCTAAATGAGAAACCACTATCCCATCAAGTAAAGATCTAACTGTCTTTTCTAGCTCTACCTCCCATCTCATCCAAACACCAACCTGGGGTCGCAGTGTCCTGAATTTCCCTCAATCTAGCCGCCTCTGCTCCTTTGTTACTAGAAGGCCCTTCCTAGCCCTCTCTGCCTGCTCAAGAATCTCCCTCCCGGGCTCCAATCAATCCTGCTCCTTCTGTTAAGGCTGCGAGGAACATACAAGGCCACGGAGATCAGCCCTGTGTGGAATCTTGAGCACACTTGCAGCCTGGAGCATTTATTTTGACGTTTATCACTTATTGCCGTATGTGGCTCCGGACATGTTTGATAGACTACTCTTGTGGCCTCAGAGGGACGGCAAGAGGCACAGAGGAAACGTGTGTGATGAGATGCAAGGGATGGAGCATCTGATGTCAAGAGTCTGCAGGCTCAGCCCTGGGTCTCCCGACCACTGGCTACGGGGGCCTAAGCAAATCACTGTTTCCTTATTGTTGTTTTAGGTACATTTGGTTTGTTTTGTGTTTGAGCATCAGCGATCATCATTATAAAAAAGGAAACATTACTCAACTATCTCAAGATTATGTCTCAAAAAGCACCCAGCATCATTACTGGCACCTAAAAGCCTGTCCATATTTTATAGGCCTCAATCTGAGGCTTAAATCCAGGCCTTCTGTCTAGTTTTGTTCTCATGATACCACACGAATGCTGAGAATTGGATTTTCAGAGGAAACCACAACTTGACATGTGACTTCTCGTGACGTTGAAATTCAGGAGAATCCCAGCTCTTCAAACACCTGTAAATAGAGGTTGAACAGAAGGGTGAACACGTAGAGCACAATTCTGAAGTTCCACGGGAGTCACCCAGAGAGGAAAATGGGAGGGCCGGAGGGTACCAGGTCAAGGGGTCAGAGGAGACGTCTGTGAAGACGTTCACAGAAGATAGGCTATTTGGTTGTTGAGGTTTGAAAGCTATGACTCATAACTGCTCTTTTCCCCTCAGCATCAGAACCAATTCAAGCAAGAGAGACAAATCAGAACAAAGGAGAGCACAGCCGCCCCCCACCCCCACCTCTTGCAGCGGAAAGCTTGGGGGACCCCAGAGAGGGCAGGCTGGGTCTGCAGACCGCCAGGCTTACCCTGCCAGCCGCAGGGGCCTCGCTGCTCCAGGCCGGTCCTGCCGCAGCGGAGGGACAGGCGCAGAGAGCAGGGTCTCCTGACTCTGCTGAGCCCTGGCCCAAGGGAACCAGCAGGAGCCCTACAAAGGGGGTGGGAGGGCGGGGCCGAGCCCAGCCTGCTTAGGTCCTGGTTCTGGTCACTCCTCTTCTTGGTGAAACGTAGGGAGAGAAGAGAGAAGCCTTTCTCCAACCTTGCCTCTCCCAGAGAGGGTAGTGACGCTTCACCTTGCCTCTCCCTCATTATGGAAATCCGAGGGGTGTATAAGCATTTCTCTCTATAAAGGTTCATGATTGTAACAGGCAGACATTCCAAAGGAAAAAAAAATGTTTCAAGCAGAAGGGATTGTCTGTCTCAAGGCTGGATGGGAGAAAATGTGGGACGTGTACGTGAAAGGGGGGTGCTCTGTGGTGCCTGAAGCTCGGGGTACTTATAAGGAAGTGGGGGAGGATAAGGCAAGAAAGATCTTGCCAGATTTGGAGAGCCTCGAATTCCAGGCTTAGGCATTTGACTTTGATCATTAGGCAGTGCAAATCCATGCCTCTTATTAGAAACATAACTTTAAGCATCTGCCTCCACCAGGGCCGGGAGCAGTGCGGGGAGCTGGCAGGAAGAGCTGGCTTGGCCACGCCCTCCACCTTACCTGCTTCTGAGTGATGCTAGCTGCCTCTCTCTGGGCTCCAGGATGAAACCATGTGGCACCTAAAATATAATGTAGGAAATCTGCAACTAAATATCATTGAGGGAGATACAGAAATGGAAGAAATGCAAACAATGAATGAGTGAGAGTGGGGCCCACTGCTGTGGTTTGGAGGAGGCAGAGCACAGAGAGAGGCCTGTGGAGGGTTTGGTCCCATGGCTCATTACCCCACATCCAAGGATGTGGGCCAAGCTGCAGGTGAGCAAGGAGTGAGGGTCAGAGGTAACAGGCCAACCCGAGCAAGACACATTCATTCAAGTCAGAAATAGCTTTAGGAAAAAAAAACAAAAAAAGAAGTTGACCCCAGAAACAGGCATGTTATTCAGTTATAGAAAGAGCCAAGCCAATGATCCAATGGAAGGGATGTAATGAACTCATACGAGGCTGTTTCCTCCAGTTTCTCCCCAAAGTCAATAGCGTTAACTCTTTATATTGATAGAGCACATTGCAATTTACAAAGCCCTTTCACGTGACATTATCTCATGGGTCCTCACAAAGAGCCCTGCGAACCGAGGAGAGCCCCATTCCATGACCGGGTCTAAATTCAGGCCAGCTTTCCCTCTGGCTCCATCATAACCTCGTGGTTCTGTTGACGAGGCCTTTTCCTGAGGACCACAAGCAGGGATTGATCATTCGTGTATCAATCTGCCCTCCAGATCGAGGTCTGCAGTAGAGATGGCTGCTATGACCCTTCATTCTACATGGTACCCTCCATATGTCTGTACTATTTCCGAAGTGAGTTAACCTAATCCAAAGTGGGTAAGTAGAAGGGAAAATAGACCTGTATTTCTGAGCAAAGATAGGATATTAAAATCAGGCTCATCTAGGCAGATTGGGGACTTCCTATACTACCAAAATTTAAAAATTTTCCTCCTTTCTTGGTCTTTTAAGTAGCCCTAAGTATACACGAAAGTGAATGTAGAGATATAAATCAGTGGCCATTAAGTCAGAAGATATTTAAAGTAGTGTTTTGAAGAACTATAATTTGAACAGCAAAGACAGAGCATGTCTCTTCCAGTTTAACATGGTCCCCACCATTCCCTAATGCCCTATCCTAGACTCAGTTTTTTTTTTTTTTTGGCCTTGTCCCTTCTTGTTCACTCTTATTCACTCATTTGGTCAACAAATATTTACTGTGCACGTGCTCTGTCTGTGGCAGGAATTCCTTCATAATTATGTTTGCATTACCTGTCTGGACCCGCAGACATCTGAACAAGTAACCATCACCCTTCAGCAAGACCGAGGGGACTCATGTTTGACTAATGTTTCTTTACTCATCTCAGTAGAACCATCATTCCCTGATGTTTGAGTCACTTTGAAGCTAGGTCATTATAACTAACATCCACCATAGTCCACAGAGACTTGCCTTTCGAAGACTCACTCCATTTCTCTCCACATCCCCATGGCTAGTGGCAAACGGCAGGCATTTCCTCTCCCCAGCATCTAACCAGGTGACTGAAGCCAGGAAACTTTCAAGGACTTGCCCAAGTCCCCAGAGGCAGCTGGGAGGCCCGCCTGGACAACTGGTCACCTTGACTCCAAGCTCAGAGCGAGCTCTCCCGTGGCTTTGGTTTCAGAGCCTGCCCGGGAGAACAAAAGAGATTTCGGTTGTCACAACCACACAGCCCCGAGCTGCAATCTTTTCGTACTTGGCCGGCTTTCCCTGTGTGCTGTTTCACATCAAGTACCTCCTCCCCGCTCCCTGCAGATGGTTGGTTGCAATTAAATATCCTGAAATTACATTGAAAGGGAGGAAAAGCTAATACAAAATTTTAATCAATATACAAGCTTAACAGTTTCCAGCCCTTGAAATGCGAAGCAGACCCTGGGCCCGTGGAGATGCCCCAACCTGTTCTCAGGTGTGAAGTTCACCAAGGAAGGGGCTGTCGCCTGACTAAGAGAATTACGAGTAAACCGGCACATTGCAAACAAGGGATTTCCAAACGCAGCTGGACCTTCTCTCCCTTTCTACTGTGGGCCCGTGCCAGCCATCCCAGAACAAAACTGTCGCCGTGGACACTGGAGGAAAAGACCTGCCAGAGAAGTCTGGGTTTTCTTCCCCATCCCCACCCTGCTTTAGTCCATATGCATGCATCCAGGGCCTGAAGGTGACAGGAGAAGGAAAGGACCGGACAAAGGGCTTCCAGGCAGGCTGAAACTCCTGGTGAAACAAGAGCAGCCCGGCCCGAATGAGGTGGGTGTTGGGCGCCCTCTGGTGGAGGAGGCCCCACCAGACAACCTGAAGGATTTCTCCTTGGGATTAACTCTATAAATAGACAGATGATTTATTAAACAGATTTGAGGCTCATTTGAGGCACCGGGCCATGATTGCTTCAGGGCTCAAATAAGGGAGTGCTTAGGACCCTGCCTCTTATGCAAGCACCTGGACTTACTTAGCGAGTCACTAGCATGATCTACATTACAAGTGCATCGGACTATTGGCTCAGCCGCTCCCAGCCAAGAGATGCCAAATTCCTCATATATAAAAGGAGCTTTAGTAACTCAAGCAAAATAAGCACACTTTTCCCCCCACCGCCTTCCCAGAGACTGAGGCGGCAGGGTTTCTGGGAGGATACACAATACCTTGTTACAAACCATGTAATGTTTTAAAAAGTATCTATCTGACAGCCTTGGCTAAAGCCAGATCTTCTATCTCGATTACTTCAATATGTCACATCCCTATCGCACCACGGCGTCCAGGCTTTCAGAGCCAAGGCCTCTCTGTCTTGTCCAACCTCCCCATCTGGAAGCAATGAGCTTAATATTCTGGCTCTCCCCCCATAAAAGCTATGTCACAAAAAAGTAGCAGCCTGTGAACTGCTTTATCCCCCCAAGACAGAGTGGAGCTCACTCTATTCGGTTACATTTAAAGACCGTCCCCAACCCCCTCCTCCCCCGTTGCCCTACAACCCCAAACGGGCTGTGATGCTCAGCGCAGTACCAGGAGGACAGGAGTGAATTGACGATCATTACACTTAATCTCACTTTTGACATTTTGAGGGATGCAGCTTAAAATATAGTGGCGGCTTAGGGATTCCCTCTGGACAAATGTGTTTGCTGGAGAAGCTGTATCCCTTTGCTGGCAGCCTACATTTTCTGGTGGCCCGATGGAGCCCCACCCTCAGAGTCTGCCTTGTGCCCCCTCTCCCACTCACTGGGGCTTCTCCAGCGTCGCCTGAAGAGTTGTACAAGACTTTAGTGTTTGGTAGTTGACGGTGAGAATGATCTTCCTGATTATGTGCGTTCTACTCTTTCATTGATTCACTTCCGCCTTGAACTGTGTTGAACACATGGCCTGTGATTGAACACCTGGCATGCCCCTTTCTTTCATCTTGCTCTCTGCTATGTTGCAAAGTCAGATGGGGCCTTGGCCCCCGGGGAGACTGAGTGCGTGAAGGAGATGAACCCCCAATTCAGAACAGTTAGAACAGCGTTCCTCAAAGCGCGGGCCGTGGGAGTCCTTGGGGTGCTTGTTTAGCACGCCTTCCCCTGGCCTCAGCCCCAGCCCAGACCTGCAGAATGAGAGCCCTTGGAAACAAGGAAGGCCCAAGAATGTGCATGTTTACCCCAATCCCCAGGGAGCTTCCACACACGTGAAAATCAGGAGACTCACTCAGTTAGGTCAGATGAGGCAGCAAATGATGAAGTGTAAAATTCGAGGAGAAATCATGAGACTTGAAGAAAGAACTTAGGTCTGTGCCTGGAAATGATATAATGCTTCGCTCATCCTCCAGTCCCAGGGTTCTGAAAGATGAGCGTGAATGGAAATCGGTCTGCAGCTGAGCTCCCAGGACTTTGGCTACTTGACTGTTTTCGTTCAATTGGAAGCTTCTGGGGGCAGAGGCCAGCCTTCCTGTGTTGAGTCCTTGGGGAAGGACCTCTGCGTGCTGGGAGGGGCTTGAAAGAGGAGCTCATCCTTGCTCCTTGTTTTACAGGGAGGACACCTTGCCACGGAAGGAAGGCAAGCGGGCTGCCCGAGATGACACAGCCTCTCAAAACAGATTCGTTAAGGCTAAGTCTTTGATTTGGAGACTTCAGCATTTGGGTATCAGCCAAGTCTGTGTCTGGCCCATATTCTCCCGCTTTCGAATGCATCGCCCGTTCTGCCACTAACTTACACTAAAGAGTTTGCAGAAGTGCTCATCTGAGAGCCATTTCTCCAGCAGGGCCTCGAGTGGCCCAGCCTCCAAAGGCCACATGCACAAACCTGTTTCCTGAAATGTCGCCTTGCTGCACTGGAGTTAACCTCTTTTTTGGCAAATTAGTTCACGACCTGGGAACAGTTAAACGAAACTGTAGGCGCATCAAGAGGAGGTTATTTGTGTTCTGCCTTTTTTTAGACCAAGCCTCTGATGTGTTTATTTGGAAGTTTGGCTCCCACTCGCTCTCCCACTACTTACAGTTAATCCTATGTTTTCTTTGAGCTACCTTTAAATCCATGTCGAATGAAAAATAACTGCCTGATTTTGAAGTACGCCGTATTATAAAAAGAATCCCAAGGTTTATGATCTCAAATTTATTGTCAAATGTATTTACTTCTCATTTTTCTTTCTTTCTTTCTTTTTTTTCCCAAGCTCACATTTTTTAGTATGAGTCAGGAATGAGCAGGGATGGAAGATGTTGGTAGCATTTCTTGGGGGGACACTTTGTCTTACAAAAAAAGATTCCCACAGAGAGCACACCTCAGCTACTGCCTCTTGAAGAACAAGGTAGTTTCAAAGGGCAGCATTCATGTCTGAGTCACCTCTCTGTCCTTTGTACCTGACATGGTGTTGGGCACACAGGGGCTCTGGATTTAATGGCCACTAAAAAGGGCGTGAAGCAAGAGTCTCAACTCTTCTTGGCATTGTGTCAATTGGAATGGGTTTTTTTTAAAGCTGAAGTATTTCTGTTATTTTCTTTTCTGGTCACGAGACAAAGAAACTTACCATGAGGAAAAAAAAAGTTCATCTTTTTCGAGCAGTTGTAGAGTTAGTTAAATATTCCAGAAATAATGAAAATTGTATCCATATTCACCTGCTTCTGATGTTTGCTTTCAACTGGTTATTACAAAGCAAGATCCAGAAAAAAATACAGTTGCTTTTGCTAACGATTTTTCAACTTAAAATAAACCTTTTTATCAGAACTGTTCTTTACTACCAGTTGTAGAGGTTTGATTTGGTTGACTTTGGGGCTCTGGAGTCTCCTCAGTGAGACAGACAGGGTTTCCCATGTCCTTATTAGCACGAACCCGCAGAGCCCCGTCACTAGTTGAACTCTGAACTGGCTATAAATTTTGAATTAATGGTTAAAACTCACAAAGCTTCCTAAAAATGCTGCCCGACTGCATTAGGCAGATTGCTAATCACAAGGTAAATATTTTGCACATTTTATTCTATTTACCAAGACCCTGCCTTCTGGGGCTGTGGTATTTAAGATGGCTCCACTCCTGCAGGGTTAAATCGACTCCATTTGGGTTCACTCTAAACAAGTTCACATTCCAGCCTTGCAGCCTCCGAGGAGCAGACGCGGAGTCCTCAGACGTCCCGTGCACCTTTCACATCTGAACCGTCCATCAGACATTAATGTGACGGAGCCATCACCAGACAAGTTCATTTTGCCATTAATATCCCGGAATAAGAACATCAAATATATACATCCTGAGATTCAATCTGTAAACAGAGCCCGGAGCATCTGGGAGAAGGAGGTGTGTTTATGCTTCGCTCGTGCTACTTCCACAAAGCAAGATGGGTCTGTCTTTGGCACTAACCAGGGACGTTTCCTCAGTGGTCGAAGGGGAAATCTTAGAGGAAGTTTTTGCCCTGCAGCCTAGCCATGCACGTGCAGTCGTGTTCGGCTCGTGTTTCTCTGTGGCCATCTTGGTGGGGGAGTCACGGGAATGTTTGTCTCCCCTTCTTTTGGGAAATGACGCAAGTCCAGGGGCAGAGACATCCTCTGCGATCCCAGGGTTCCGAACACTGCTTTTAGGAGATTTCTCTTCAAAGAGGAAGATCCAGAGGGAACTTTGAAGAGTTTGGTTATTCTTTCTGAAGTATCAAAGTACATGAGAGACATTGACACTTAGACTCACGCAGAGCAAGTCACTTCCAGCTTCATCGTCCCTTCCTACCTCGGCCTCTCTAGAGGGGCAGCTTCCGGCTCTTCCTTTAAGCTCAACGTACGCGATCTGGGTCTGTGGCTATGAATTCAGGGTTAGGAGACATGAGAAAGGAAATATAACTCTGGCTTCCTCAACAGAGAAAAGAAAAAAGGAGAAGAAAACAGAGGAGGTGAGGAAAATGAGGAAGACAAGAAGACAAGGAAGAGAGAGAAAGGAAGGAAGCAAAATGACTGAAATAAGGGTGAAGCATCTCCTTAGAAGCTGATTTTGAGCATATTTCCTTTCCTTAAGAAGAGAAGACTCAAACTGGTGGACACACACATCGCATCCAGCTCTTGGGAGTATTTTGTTTGGCCCCATCATGGTTGGCCTGGGCAGTCCCTTTGAAACAGAGGCGTACGTGTAGCTCTGAAAACCGTATTTCTACAAAATGGCCCTCCAACACCCACAGGGAGATACATTTAGGCCTCGGAAGAATATTAACTCTTGGTGGCACTGCTTAGGGGCAGCTCCTGAAAGAATTCAGTGCAGAGAGTCATGTGGGCGTAGATTATTCACCACTGCTGCTTCTGTTCCTGCTTCTCTGCTTCCATAGACGCAATGATTATCCAAGCCCTTCCCCACTGCCAAACTCTAACCACACACACACACACGCACACACACAGAGACACACACACACAGACAGACACACACACACTTTCTCACTATCCACTATGGCTGCAAGAGGCTGCATCTGAACAATGGCTAGTTTCCTTTGAATAATACATACTCTCCCATTTGCCAGACTCATACACGTTCACCTGCTTGGTCCTGTAGGCACCAGATTTTGTAAATAGACTTGATTATTTACTTTGTTTTATAGCTTCCAGAATTGTCTGTCCTCCGTTTACCTCTGGGAAGACACTGGGAGTCCTGGTGCAGCCCACCGAGGAGATCTGCTGCTGGACCCCCAGTTGGTGCAGCCAGTGACTCACACAGAAACACACCAAATTACTTCCAGCCTGCTCTCACTGGTCAAGGTTCCTTGTCCCCTGTAAGGGCAGATACACGGACACGGTCTCACTGGTGGACATTCCATGGTTAATATATTTTCTGCTCTTTTCTGATCAAAAGACATTCTGTTTCCTCAGAGATGCTGGAAGTTCCCTATGGAGAAAGAAATATTATCTTTTCTCTCTCATCTCCTCGCACTCCAGTGCTAACAGAGCTTCTCAAACCTCAAGGGCTCTGCTCACAATCACCAACCCAAGGGAATGTGCAGCTGGGAACAGAGCCCAGAAACGTGTTCTCAGAAGTTAGGGTCTGGCTCCCACAGACAATACCTTGAATGTGCACACCCTGTCTGTGTACACTTAGAGCACCTTCTCAGCCAGATTGAATCTGATTCTCACAACAGCCCCAAGGAGCCATCGGGACAAGTGTTACTGTCTCCCACAATACAGAGGACACAATGGAATGGCTCGTCCAAAATCACCACACGTTACGGTGCGGCTGTGACTAGGAATCCAGGTGCTCTGGCCTCTTCCTCATTCTTTGCAATCTGCAATGCGGGTTTTCATCTCTGACGACTGTAAACAAATCAAATAATACTATTTAATTTCAAGCTAAAGATAGGGCTCTGAGCTGCAGGAAGGAAGACCAATTTGCAAATTCATGATTAAAAAATTGTACTAATGGTGTAAATGATTAATGAGGGTGAGGAATGAGTGACTGGTGGAGAAGAGTGGGAAGGCAAAGGGTGAGACAGGGAAAGGAGCCATTTAGACTCTTGGCAATCTCATCACTTTGGATCTATTTGGTAACAACTGTACAACTATGTTAACAGGAATTGGAGTAACAGCAATGCTAAGGGGGCAATTTTTGCTACTGAGAACGTGTCTGGGTTTTACAATGTTGTCAATTTAATTCTTACAGCCTCACATTAGTGTGATGGAGGTATTCTTATTCACATATGACAAAAGATTACCGTTTATAGTGGAAATAAATATTAATATGCCAGAAAATATTGCGGGCTTCCAAGACATCTAGAAACAATTTCTCAACAATTTCTCTTCTAAAAAAGTTTCTGGAGAAAATAATGATAAATGGGAGCCAAGATTTATGTACCAAATATTGATTTATTGTAGCAAGAAATTAAAAAAAAAGAAATAGAAGAAAGGGTGACTAAGGCATGGTAGATTGATGATACATAATATTTGTATCTAAATCAGTAAGGAAATCGACACATCCTTCAATTAGAAAATAGATGTGAGGACATGATTAACATTTTCCAATATTATAAACATAAATATATGCACACACATGTTTATATACATATATGTATACAATTTATACATATATGTACTCTCACATGTGTATGTATATATAATATCAAAATAATAACAGTGAGACAGTGATTTATCTCTCTGGCTGATGAACAATTTTCTCATTTATTTTGTTTTGTTTTTTATATTTTTATCAAAAATAAATTCATACTGTTTTCATTATCAGAAAAAAAAAAACGATGAAACTTACAAACCATGGGACTGAATCACTTTCTGGTCGTAATTGTTAGAAACTATGAAATTCATATAAAACAGCCATCCTTTCCTCTCAGGTCCTCATATATCATTAGAGCCAGAGCCACAACACTGAGGTTACTCCAACGCATCTAAGATGTCAAGAAATAAGAAAATTTCGGATTAAGAAGTAGGTTATTTGAATATATTCTCCTTCTGCAAAGATCTAAAATGCTATATAAAATAAACGTTTGTATTACAAACACCAAAGAACTGATAATATGTGATACATTATCTGGCCAAAATCTTAACGCGGGAACCCAGAGAGGTGAGGGGACCCCCACAGCTGCTTTCTTCCTGAGGGTACTGGGAAAACCAATTAAAAAACAGTATGTAGAGGACAGAAGAGATAGTACGAGCTTTGCAAGAGGAGAGTCTAATAGGCAACACATGCCCATAAAGCTGGGATCCAACCAGGAATAAAACTGCTTTGCCTAATCTCCCAAAATAAACCTGTGTCTTTCCTTCCCTGAGGGGACCATAGAGAAAGATGCCTGGGAACCAAGAAAGGAAAGTCTCTGAGAAGTTGTAAGTACACATTATATCCAGCGTATACTGGCAATCCAAATTCACATTTACTCCATTAAAAATATTCAAATCATGTAGGTTCAAATAGCAGAAGCCAACGTCAACACTTCAGGAAGGAACGCACCATCATCCTAGCCTTGAAGAAGCCCTCAAGTAATTTCCCAAATACCAAGGAGACGAAGACCCCTCAGTAAAAATCAAACAGCAAAGAAGAAGAAGAAAAAAAAAAGGGGGGCAATAGAAACCGTTTCACAAAGACCTAAGATGCTTGAATAATTATCCCTACTTTGTTTACATCCGTTAAAAGAAAATCTTGAGAGCATCTATAGAACAGGAAGTCAAAATATGACACAGCAGATTTATCAAAAAACAAAAAATAAAAATGCAGGAGATAAAGAGGCAAGATTTGAAATGAAAAACTCCATGATCAGATTTAACAATGGATTTGAAACTGCTGAAAAAGATAACTAGTAAACTGTAAGACAGGCTAGAAAGAACATATTCGGACATAACATAGACAAAGAGATACAAAATGTGACAGAGAAGACAGGAGACATAGAGGAGTAAGTGAATGGCTTACCTATTTCCAATCAGACTTCCAGGGAGTACGCATAGAATCGATAAAGGGAAATATCTGAAGATATAACAGCTTAGAACTTTCCAGAACTGGCAAAAGACACCCATCTTTCGATCCAAGAGATTCAATGAATCAAAAACAAGGGAAAGAAAATCCAACCTAACCATAGAGAAAAACGCCAAATACCACAAACCGGGAGATAAAAGAGCTAACGGGAGGAGGGGAGGCAGTATGTTTAAACAAACGGCAGACTACCTGACCTCTGAGCAGAAACCGGAAGAACGGCATCTTCATTCTGTGTGTGTTCAGGGCCTTGGGGTGGGGGAGGACACACCTCTCTGAAATGAGGGAAAAGTGAAGACATTTTCAAGCAAATTAAAACAGATTTCAAATCAGATTTCAATAAAGGAAATTCTGAAAAATATGTTATTTCAGGAAGAAGGAAACTGACGCCAGGTGGAAGGTCTGAGACTTAACACGGAATGAAAACAGAAAAAGTGGAAATGCGTGATAATATTTAAACAAACACTGCCTGGGTAAAAATTACAGCAATGCCTGTGGAGTTTACAAGACAAAAATAAACGGAGACGTTAAGAAGCAGGTGACTGGAGTAAATTGTGATCTAAAGTCCATGCATTGTGCGGGAGGGTAAAAATACTGATTAATTTTAGACTCTTTTAAGTTTAAGAATTATGCATTAATTTCAGTGGTAATTACTCAAACTGTAGAAATGGTATATTTACAGAAGTTAAAAAAGGAAAATTATTTTAAAAAATCACAAATTCTCCCATAAAAATTAAAATAGGAGAACAAATAAAAAAGCCCAAAGTAGATAAAGTATATAAATCGAAATTTGTAATATGATATATAAATAAAATAAACTTTCTAATGTCAAACATAAAGATTATTGGACAGAATGAAAGTATCCAGGTGCAAGCTATATACAAGACACATATCTAAACCACAGAGTACAAATGACTTAAAATAGAAAGATGGAAAAGAAGTACTGCCCAAAGAAGCTGGTGCAGCTCTAATAGTGGTTGACAAAGTAAACTATAGGGAAATATATATATAAAATTTAAATAGGGTCCCTTCATAACAAGAAAATTCTTTATTTACTGAGAAAATAAAACAATTTCAAATTTGTAAGTTTTCAGTAATATAACTTCAAAATATATTTTGCTAAAACTGACAAAGTTACTGGAATAAGTAAATTTATAATCCTAGAGGGAGATTTGAACACATCTTTTATTAATCAACTTCAGTAATCAGTAAACCCAAGGCCACCTAAAAAAAAAAAAAAACCCACAAACAAAGCAAGCAACATTGGATACTACTTAACATGAACAATTTATTGTTAAAAAATCTTAGCAATAGAAGTCAAAGAGGATATCATTAATTTTAACAAGGGTTTATATTAACAAAAACCTTGTTACAAATATTATCATTGATGGTTGAGTTTCTAACCATTAATTATCTTCTCTGAGTTTCTCACCAAGACAAGGATGGCTACTATTAACACTATTGTTCAACACTGTACTGAATGTCATAAACTGTATGATAAAGCAATAGAAAGACGTGCAAATATTAAATATTAGATAAGAAAGAAAAAATCTCTTTATTGGCTGATGAAATAATTATATATGTGAAAATGCAAAAGAATATTCAGATAAATTATAACAAATCAAAGTTGCTGGAATCAAATAGAAATGTTTACCTGTAAAACATTGCTATGGTTTTTATCCTATAGATACTATGTATAAATACATATAAGTTTACCTATAATAAATCAATAGATAATAAAAGTTTTAAATTCTATCATTTATAATATCAGAAAATATAAAATATCTAGAAATAAAACTTGCAAAAGTTGGGCAAGATTTTACAGAAAAAAATTATTAAACTTAGGTAACAGTTATTGCAGAAGACCCAAGTAATTGAAAGGTAAGGCTTTGTTTATGATATTCGGAAGATTAAATATTTTAAAGATGTCAATTTTTCCCAACAGTTTTTCCCAATTGATTTATAGATTCAATGCAAGGTCGAACAAAATCCTAAAAGAGGGGTATGTGAGTGTTCATTAGTGTGTGTAAATTGACAAACTGTTTTAAAAATGTATGTAGAACACACCCCAATGTTCACAGCAGCACTATTTTTTAATTTACATCTTCTGTATTGAAGTATAATCAGTTTACGTGTTGTGTCAATTTCTGGTGTACACATAATGTTTCAGTCGTACATATACATACATATATTCATTTTCATATTCTTTTTCATTATAGGTTACTACAAGACATTGAATAAAGTTCCCTGTGCTATATAGTAGGTCCTTGTTGTTTATTTTATATATAGTAGTGTGCACCTGCTAATCCCAAATTCCAAATTCATCTCTCCCCCAACCCTTTCCCCTTTGGTAACCATAGATTTGTTTTCTATGTGAAAAAGAATACATATTTATATATATATATAACCGAATCAATTTGCCATACACTGTAAATCAACTATACTTTGATAACAAATAAATATTTAAATAAATTAAAAAATAAAAATATGTTTCCATATTTTAAAAAAATGTACATGGAAAAGCAAAGGGACACCAGTAATATAGACATTCTAGACTGGGAGTATTTATTTTAAAAGAAATCAATATTTTTTGTGAATTAAGACAATGTAGTATGGGTGCAGGGTGAACCACAAGCCAATAGCTAACAATACAACTCAGAAACAGAATCATGTACACAGAAACTCTTGAACTATCATAGAAGTATCGTTTTATCTCATTTATGTAAATATGGTCTTTTCAAAAAAAGTATGCTTGAATGATTGACTAACCATATAGAAAAATGAAATCATGCCTCTTCCTCACTTTATATATAAAAAATAGTGCATATTGTTAAAAGACCAACATAAGAGACATAAAACTATATAAATGAGATTAAAAAAATAAGAGAATGTCTTCAGGGTCTTAGAATAAAAAAATGATTTAGTAATGAAAGAAAAAGCAAGTAATTGAACCATGTTAAAAATAAGAACTTCTATGTGGCAAAGATATAATAGTTAAAAAGATGGCATAAAAAGAGTTAAAATTCAAGCCATAGAATAGAAAAAGTATCTACTGCACATACAACTGTCAAACAGAATATGTAAAGAATTACATAAATGCTCAGAAAAAAGACAAATAACCTAATACGAAAAATGGTCAAAAGGTATGAACAGGCCCTTCCAAATTGGCAATAAGCTTATGAAAATGTGTTCAACCTTAGAGGTAATCAGAAAAATGAACAGTGAGACCACAATATGAATCAGAATGTCAACAGTTTTTTTAAGTTCAACAATATCAACTCTGGTAGGATATGAAATAATGCAAACTCTCCTTCACTGTTTGTTGGAATGTAAACTGGTGCAATCACTTGGGGGGGAAAAGGTTTGGCATTATCGCCTAAAGCTGAAGGTTCATGGACTCTATAATCCAATCTTTCTACTCCTTGCTATATAAATGAGAGAAACTCTTGGACGTGTGCACTATGGGACGCTTATAAGCATATCCACAGTAATGTAAACTGAAAACACCCGACTGTCCTCCAACAGTACAATGGTTAATTGTGCTATATTCGTACCGGGGAATTCTATACAGAAAATAAAATAAATGAACATCAGCCACATGCAATAGCATAGCTAGATCTCCAAATACAATGAAAAGTGAAGAGGTCGTTAAAGTCATTAAGGCTTCTCAAGGAAACAAAGAAATGATTATGACTATAGTTAACCTAGTGGCTCCCCCAGTCAGGGAGAAGAAGGCTGTGATTGGGTAGGGGCCCGTGCAGGCTTCTGAGGGTCTGTAAATGCCTTATTTCTTGACCTGGATGCTGTTTTCACAAGATGTTACCTTTGTAATCGTTCATTAAACTTTACATATATACTTTATGCACATTAAATATTTATCTTACAGTAGTAGAAAATGTTATGAACAAGGAAGGAAGGGAGGGAGAGAAGGAAGGAGAGAGGGAGGGAGCTGGACACACTTAACAGATGCAAATGTCAGGGCCCAACCTCCCTGAGAGTTTCATCCAAGCGTTTGGGATTTGCTTATTTTTTGGATGATTGAATATGTCAACCTTATTCTGGATACCTTCCGCTGGAACGGCGGAGGAACCGTCACTCCAAATTGCCAAGGCAATGAGAATTTCAGATGCCACATTCCACATTCATGTAGATGAACTCCAAGCCAGCGTTGCCTTGGGTTTCAAGAACCCGAGCCTGCACTCTGCTTCTGCGAGGAACCTGCCAATGTTTTGCCCTCAGGCAAAGAGGAAACCCACTTTCTTCCCCCACCCCACCAAGTCTCAGAATGTCCAGTTCCAGTGGTTAAGATCTTTCCCTCGCTGCAGTTGCTAATTAAGAACATATTGAGTCACATCTCTCTCTCTCCTCCTCCTCTTTCTTCCTCCCTCCCTCTGTCCCTTCCTTTTGCATGTCCTCCTTTGTGACACCATCCAGTGAGGAGTGACGCTTGTTTCAGACATGAAGAGTCACAGCCTTTTTACTGCTTCAATTACTTCTTCACTGTCAGGAGAGAAACACCATTCGCTTCCAGGATTTCAATTTGTGTGGGGATTTCTTTTTTCAGTGGCCCCCAGGGAACCGGAATCATTTTACAGGCACTTTAACCTAACTTTACTAGCACCCACTTTCTCACGAACACAATTTGGAAGTGAACTGACGTCACCCGAATGTGAGGCACATTCTTTGTTTTCCTGGCGCTTCCAGCATTGGGGGATGACAAGGAGTGGACCAACCACTTCAGCCAGTTCTCAGCTGACCATATTAGTGGATGGAGTGGGTAAGTGTCCATGTTCCTAAAACATAGAACATAGATAATATACAAACAATTGAAGAGCATCCTGCTTAATACACAGATGCATTTTATTCTCAGCATCTGCTCCAGCCAAAGTAAAAAATGATAATAATTATAATACCACTAATTATGAACTATATATATCAGGCATTGTGCTGGTGCTTGATATACACTGTTCACTTTAATGTTCAGTAATTCTACATGGGTGTATTGTCTCTTGGGAGATGAGGAAACGGAGGCTCAAAGAACTGGAGTGAACTGAGACTGTGGTGCAAAGGCTGCCACTCCTTCAAGAGCTAGGTCAGATTCCTCCCTTCTCTCAGCCCCAGGAGACTTCTCTGGCCGTGCTGGCCCAGAGGGCTCTCTGCTCTCTGAAAAGAAGGTTCTCATTGTCCGCGCCAATGGTTCCTCTGACTCTTCATCAACCTTGCCTCACAGCATCTCTTACTGCTTTCTTATCATTCACGTTTTCATGGGTATTTACCCGAATTCCCCAACCTGATTGAATCAGGGACCATGTAGTCCTATTTCCAGCTGTGGTTTCCTCTCATCATTTAACTGAGGAATGACCACAAGGTGGAGAAGCAGCAGGCATTTGATGAAAAGGAGACTGTACATGAGAATAAACAAAAGCAAGTATGAACTAGAAATGACTGAAAGTGCAGGAGGACTTCCCAAGGTTCCATCAGCAGATGTGATGGAAGATGGGTGGTGTGGGGCACATTCGCAGCTAGCTTTAGCTGCGTCTAGGTGAGGCACGGACACTTAGCAATAGTCACACAACCATTCTGAACTGAACTCTGTGGGGTAAACATTAAAAAGTGCTTTTCAACTTGTGGTTGCTAAGGGGGCGGAGGGTGGGAAGGGACAGACGGGATGTCAAAACTGTAGAACAGATAAACAAGATTATACTGTATAGCACAGGGAAATATACACATTTTTTCCTCTGTGGTAGCTCACAGAGAAAAAAATGTGACAATGAATATACATACGTTCATGTATAACTGAAAAATTGTGCTCTACACTGGAATTTGACACAACATTGTAAAATGACGATAAATCAATAAAAAATGTTAACCCCCCCCAAAAAAGTGCTTTTCCCTAGAATAGGACCTTTTTAATAATTGTGTCTTAGAGGTTTAACGAAGTCTGAAATATTATTTTGAACAAAAATCAAAATGTAAAATAGAGATGGCGTTTTATAAGTTACAGGGTACTGAAGAGGATGGGGTCGTGAGAGTGGAAAGCTTGGAGATAAAGTTCTTAAAACTACTGCCTGTTTCCCTAGGAAACCACCCGTGGTAACTTCCAGGCCTTGTTACTTCCTTCACTTGTCAACTTAAACATGGAAATGGGTATGTTATTTAAAGCCATGTCAGCAAAGATGCGTGTCAATGGTGTTTCTCATTTGTTTTAAAATTCCGTCATTGTTTCCAAAATCCCTCCAGAGAATCTCCCACACCAAAAATTAAACTCAAGCAAAGTTTTGCTTTTTGCAATTTAGCAGTTTTGGAGTCTTTTTTTTTTTCCGTGCATGGGCGACACTCCACGCCATCCCACTTCACCCTAAATTGAGTTTGAGGCGTTTTTGTTTTCACTCTTGCATAACATGAAAACGAGTGAACACGTTTTACTCAAAATTTCCATCTACAAGTTTCCTAAGTGGTGTGAAAAATCCTGGAAAATCTCGGAGCAAAAGAGGACGCTGGGAGAAATCAGGACAAGTGGAAACAGCAGTGAGGGATGGAACCAAATGTCTGTGTCCACACAACTGATGTTTCCCAAAAAGATGTCCTCTCTCCAGTGAGGCTGGGCTTCTGGGGCAAGAGCAGGGTGCTCAGCTCGGTCAGCAGAGACTGTCATGAATCTCCCCTGCGCCCAGCCAACACCTGACACACGTCTGCTTTGTCCCTTGGGGATGCTAAGCCCAGTGCCTACACCTGTAATATGTATAACATGGTCCACATTCCATGAAAATAGTGTCCCCCCGAAAGTATTGGCTCTAAAATTAAAAAAGCCAACTGGAAAACTGAAGCCAATATGGTCAATTAAATATCGACAAGACAGACCATTATGTTACCTAGTGATACAGAACCCAATTCATATGTACATACACACACACACGTGTTTGTGAAGGGGCACCCATGCATAAATGCGCATGTGTACACAAAAGCCCGCTGAGATGTGGGCACCCCCTAATACGTTTACTGTAACATGGCTTGGGCCTCTGAAAGTGTGATCTTAGAACAGCCCTGTCCATAATGCAAACATTTCAACTCATTATTCTTTCATTCAGATGCATAAACTACGTACCAAGTGTGTGTCACTTAAAGAAAGGCAAGCAGGCTTCCCTTTATGAACAGTTCTTGAAATTATATTCCTCGCCTTCAAAGAACTCAAAAATATGATTGAGGCGGCCAGTCATTACTGAGCAAGATAAATCAGGGTATAATTTTTAAAAGATACTCAGAAACTGATATAAACAGGAAAGAGAGAGAGATGGGGGTGATTCTGGGACTACCATTAAAAAAAACCTCAAAAAAAAAAAAACCCTAAACAGCTGGATCTTGGGTTAGGTCTCACAGGAGGACTGAAGAGGTGGGTAAAGGAGGTGAGGGTGTGTGAGAGAATGGAGAGACGGACACGAAAGGAAGAGGAAGGGTCTTGGGAGCAAGGGCCACAGCCTAAGTGTCTTTGTGTAACTGAGTGTGCAGATTCACAGACGATGCTGTAAACAGGTTTATGCTGGTGAGAGCTGCAGTGTTCAATTATGTGACTGTTAGTTATTTAACACTTCATCGGTGAATATTTTCTCTCCCCACCTATATAGTCAAGATAACAGTGGATTCCAGAATGAGCTGCCGGTAATGGGCCTCCAACAAAGAAGCTGCCAAGATCTGAGATTTGTTTCCCTTCCCACAACTAAAATGAGAATGTGTTCAGGGTCCAAACAAGCTGCTTCTTTGTCCCTCCCGGGAGGTCCTCAGAAATCCTTCCGTGAGCGATTTCCAACAGAGTGGTCAGTTCAGGCATCGTGACGTCAGGACAGGAAGAGACATTTGAGGGACTTCTCAAAAAGCCCTTCTGTTGGTAAAACTTCTCTTGTTGTCCTTTTTTCTGCAGTGATTCCTTTATCTTCAAAATGAAGAGTAAAGAGATCATTTCCTCTTCTAAGCTAAGCCTACATTTTGCCTATGTTCTTATGTAATGATACCCCATTCCTTGTGTTCAGGTAATTTCAGGTCACATTTGAATCCCCGGGCTGGACTGTGAGTTCTGTGAGCAAACAGGTGGTGACGGAGGGTCCCCCAGAAACTTACACACTGTCTAGCCACTAGCAGGTATTCTGTGAGAGGAGTAATCACACACACAAACACACACAAATCATATGAACAAATGGAATAAATAAAAATATACATCTCTCTAAATTATGTCATACATACATATATAAACATGTAGAAAGAGAGTTCAAGTTGATAGGACTTTCTCCAGAAGTCAGACATAAAATTTCTCTCATTTGTACAACTAGGCATAACTCCAGCATCTCTCCAGGGCAGACATTGTTGCCGTGAACCCCTGTTTGCAAATACCCATCCTGAGCACAATAAATGAACCTCTATTTCAAATAGCAGGAGTAAGTTTCATTCCCCGATCTCCAATCGCAGAGATGGAGGTTAATGTTGTGTGGAAGGAGAAAAACTGGATCAAAGAATACAAAGTCTAAATCCAGCTCCTCCAGGAAACGGCTCTGCAATTCTGAGAAGCCACGCGTTCCCCTGGAAGATGATATTCTCTGCAGACTTACAGCACTAATCGTCTCACGGTAGCACCTGTGGTGAGGACAGTGCACGTGAGGGCGCCTGCCAATTAGCATTATTTAAAAATGTAAAAGAAAATACAATTTTTGTCTCAGATTCAGAATTCTTTACTCCCATAACACTCTCCAAAGCATTATATGGACAAAGAAGGAACACTTTCTACAGATCGAAAACCATGCAAAGGACTCCACGCCCAGAGGTTACCTCTCCTATTTGAATGGCTTCGTCTCGAACTTTCCTTCATCCTGAGTGTAAACTCAGTGGCTTTTAGAAATAAAAGAGATCACCTAGTCCAACCCATGACTGTTTCCTGAGGAAGAAACAAAGGCTTGATAAAAAAAAAAAAAAGTGGCTTGCCCAAGTTCACAAGGTGAGATTCCTTATCTGGGGATCTGAACGTGCCCCGACTCCTCACACACCCTTCTCCTGGGTCTCACTGTCCTCGGGAGAAATCAGTGTCATGTTCCTGCATCTGAAGTTGTTTCTTCATGGCTTCCGGTAAGAACCTTCCTGGATGAATCAGATGTATGCCTAGGGTTTTGTGCGGAGGAAGCTGAGACAAATACTCTTTCGCTTTCTGACTCTAACCCTTGTCCCAGGTGCATCTCCCTAACCACATTCAACTTACTTGCTTTGCAATTATCAAAAGCCATTCAGATCTTTAAGTTAGTTTATTTTATAAAATGGAGGGAATTTATATTAATCAATAGAGTTGTGCTGAGGGCCATGAATTGAGCGTATATTTGCAAAGCATTTAGCACATCACTTGGTCTGTAGTTAGCTATTCAATGAATGTTGCTGTTCTATCGTAATAGTATGATTAAGCGGTTTCACATCATAGTTAATTCACGGTTCTCTGCTTTATCTAATGATGGGATAGTTAATTAAATTCCTGAAATAGGTAGAAAAACCCAACCAAAAAAAAAAAAGACAAATTTCTTGTGAATAATTTGGTCTAATTTTGATCAACTCCTAAGGTTTTTTTTTTAAATTGTTTAAGGCTAACCTCTAAGTGCCACTATGATTATACAAAAGCATAGAAAGCACATTTTGGATTCATAAATGCTTGAAAATAAGCTAGAAGTGGGAAACAAGATATATTATGACAACAAACACAACTATAGTAGTAATTTTCTACAAAACTGTGAGAAAAGTTCAAAATCTGAATATATGAAATAATATTCTACCCACATACAATACAGGAAATGTAGTAGACAAAAATTCACAATGGTCAACTTTGGATAAACCACCCAGAGATGAAGAAGGATTCTTTAAGCACCTACATGGCTGTTCCCAGAAAGCAGAGGGAATCACAGTCTACCGGAGAGTCCCCAGTACCACTGGGAAGTATTGTCACACACCCTGAATTATGTATCCCCAGTGGCATGTCACGCATGGCCCTGGAGGAAGAACATTAGTTAGACTACAAGGAACAGACTCACTTATGTTCCTGGCACTGACACGTAAGAACCAGTGTTTCTCAGAGATGAGAAATGAATATGAAAGAAGGGAAGGAAAACAGCTGCCATATAACCCCCATGGAGTCAGATACATGCTTTGGTTTATAGCATCTACATTGAAGAATAAAGTATTTCTTTCTAGGGTCTTTGCTTTCAATATTTTTTAATTAAGATTTTACCTTTTTAAGATCAGTTTTAGGTTCACAGCAAAATTGAGGGAAAAGTACAGAGATTTCTCGTATGGCCCCTGTCCCCACACATACATAGCCTTCTGGGTTGTCAACATCCCTCACCAGAGGGTGCATTTGTTACAACTGATGAACCTATGCTGACACATCATAGTCACACGAAGTCCAAAGTTCAGTTACGGAGTTCACTCTTGGTGTTGTTCATTCTATGGGTTGGACCTACGTATGGTTTGGACTTATGTATAATGACACGTATCTACTATAGTATCATACAGGGTAGTCTCTTTACCCTCAAAAGCCTCTGTGCTCTGCATATTCAAACTTCCCTCACCCCAACCCCTGGACAACCATTGATCTTCTTACAGTCTCCATAGTTTTGACTTTTCCAGAATGTCATATAGTTGGAACCATACCGTGTGTAGCCTTTTCAAATTGGCTTCTTTCCCCTAGCAATATGCATTTCAGATCCCTCCCTGTCTTTTCAGGTCTTGATAGTGAGCTGAATAATAATGCCATTGTCTGGAGGTACCACTCAAGCTGTTCACCTACTAGAGGACATCTTGCTTGCCTCCAGGTTTAGGGAATTATGAATAAAGTTTGTGTAGACATCTATGTGCAGGTTTTTGTGTCGGCATAAGTTTTCGACTCCTTTGAGCAAACCTTGCTTGAAATTAAGAGAATGCATACAATAGTGCTTTACTTTTCTTAGCGCATTGTCTTAGGAACAGTTTGTGTACGTATAACAAAAACAACAAATAATTCCGGAAGCTTTAGCGAGGCGTAATTTTATTTGTGTGTTTATCTATTGCATAGAAAAAGTAAGTAGTCTGGGATCAGTATAACAGCTCTGAGGTCATCAGAAGCTTAGTCTAATTCTTCCTATTTTCCACTTTCATTAGCATATAGCCTTTAGCCTCAAGGGTACCTCATGTTCAGAGGATGTGAACTGCGGTTCTCACCATCCCATCCAAATGCCGGGAAGCAAGAAGAAGAAGCAATAGCCCAGATCGTTGCATCTCTCAGCTGAGCAGGCCCCAGAGCCTTCTGGGACAATCTCCCCCAGCCGCACTACCAATGGCTTGACTTGCCTTGTGTATCTTATTGGCCACTTATAGTTCCAGAGTAGACTGAGAAGCCTAACCCTTCAGAGTAGACTGAGAAGCCTAACCCTTCAGCCTAACCCACTGCTACGCTAAATAGTCAGGCATTTGTTTGCAAAGCAGAGGGAGAGAATGAATATTACACAGCATCTACAATTGTGCTTCCCAGCTCACGTTCAACTGAACTGGTTGATGTGATTCTCTGGGGCCAGAGATGCAATTTATTTCATTTTCACAAAAAGTAGTATTTCTGGCCAACATTTGTACACTGATTTACAGTTTACAAAGAATTATCATATATATCATCATTTGCTTCTCACAGCAATGAAGGGAAGTAAATATTCTGTGGACGTTATCAAAGAATGAAATGAGCTCGGAAAAGCTTAGCCCCTTGCGCAAGGCTAACCAGTTCGTAAAGTGATGCAACAAGATTTAAACCAGATCTAGCTGACTCCACAGCCCATGTCCTTTGTCTGGAAATTGATTAACAGGCTGTCAGTTCTCCCTAATTATTTTTTAACTAGTGAGTTATGATTTTCCATTTATCCCATCCTTTAGTTGTAGTCAATGGTTTCTTTTTAGAGGGGTCTAAAGATCAAAATTATTTAATTTAGGGTAGAGAGAGGAGGGAGTGGAAATTCAAACAGGAAAGGAAACTAACTCTTGCAAGCATTATTTACAAAGTTCTTTCCAAACGCACGCCCTCGTTTTACCCTGACATCAGCCCTGATGAGTAGGTAACACTATTCTGCAGGTGAGGAAACTGAGAACCGAGGGGTAATGAAATTCCTGTAAACTCACCCTGTTGGTCGGTGACAGATGGGGCTTGAATGCAGCTCTTTCTGACTTCCCATCTTACA
Organism: Vicugna pacos; assembly: GCF_048564905.1. Classification (NCBI taxonomy): domain Eukaryota; kingdom Metazoa; phylum Chordata; class Mammalia; order Artiodactyla; family Camelidae; genus Vicugna; species Vicugna pacos. The sequence goes on from NC_133001.1 coordinate 49,312,821, forward strand.
ACTACTCTTCAAAGTGTCGGATAAGGTGATGCATATTCCATGGGATGAACTTCAAGATCATATGATTTAAAAAAATTATAATCTCGGGACTCACACTCATATATCTCCATAGTCTATGGCCATAGCATATTTTCTCAAGATCTGCAAATCAAAACAATCTTGATATCCTCTAACAATGAAAGAATTTGACTATTGATTGATTATCATAACAGAGGAGCGGGATTGCATGAAACCTACAAAGAAACCCAAATCTGTGTCCTGAACAACGGCTAAAGCATGTGATATTCTTAATGTCTTCCAGACCATTAAAAAAACAAACAAAGAAGAGTCCTTTCTTGAGAATCATTAAAACAATGGTTCTCAACAAGGGGTGATTTTGTACCCAGGGGGACATTTGGTAATGTCTGGAGACATTTTTGGTTGTCACAACTGGGGGTGCAACTGGAATCTGGTGGGTAGAAGCCAAGGATATTAATCATCCTACACCACACACGACAGCCTCCACAGCAAAGAATTATCTACTCCCCAAATGCCAGTAGGCCTGAGGTTGAGAAAACCCAAATTAAAATAATCTGCTGGGGTTTTAATGCTTTTTCTTTTAATTTTAAGTTGCTATACTGCACAGAGACCTGAAGGGTGGAGGTGTGAGGGCTTCCATGAACAATGAATTCTATATTCTAAGCAGTCACAAAACCAGAATTCTCGTATAGGGTTCACTAGCGCATGCAGGAGGGGCGTGCTAGGATCTTTGGGAGACCGGTCCCTCCTAAGGGCCCCACCACATTTTTAGCAGTCAAGGCTGGTCTTTTCAGAGCTGTCCTTTCTGTGTTTCCTGATGGCTAATAGTTGAGTTTCCTCCTTTGTGGTGGCACTGGGACTAATTGTATGTATGCACTTCTCTGTGCATTGCGATTCTAATCTCGCTGTGTCTGTTTTGGATAATTCAGTCCCAAAGTCTACATGTGACAGAACATAGAGGTAGGCTGAGTTTCAGGTCTCCCCCAAATGCATTTGTCCCCTCCCCTGTCCCACACTGCTTCTCTAGATGGCCCTGGCTGTCTTAATCTGGGAGAAAAAGGGGTATAGCTATATGACACTGCATTTGTAGAAGATCTATGGAACTTGGATTCATACTAACCCACATCGAGTCTTATCTATCTTCTGGCTATGTACCCTTGGGCAGTTTTTAACCTCCTCTGAACCCCACAGTTATCATCCATAAAATGCAAATAATTTTACCCTCCTCACGAGTTATGGTGAGAATTAAATATGATAGTATATCTTTAAAATTGTTTTATAATTTACAAAGAACTATTACAATAGATTAAGACCCTCACAGACCATTTGCAAAGAAGGTTTGAAGGGATGTGTGAGGTCAAAGCAGCTAGCTGTGTTTCTAGTTTATTTGTTCTTTTGACCAAGTCAACTTTATGTACCATAATGTGGAGCGCCTGCCCTCCCTCAACTGAAGGAAGAGGACTATTCTGTGAAATCTATTAATTTAAACGCTTTCTTCTTCTTCTTCTTCTTCTTTTTTTTTTTTTTTTTGTAGGGCGGGTGGTTAGAGAGAGCGCAATAACTTTTTCCTCAAACAAACAAATGCAAGAAATAAAACAACGGCCGGTTTTTAAAAGTTGATGGCCTTGGGGTACATCTGATCGTGAGTGGTGCCTTTAGCATCTCTTGACAGATAAGAATTTGTCAATTGAGAAACACCAGACTGACCTTGGCTCCGTGTTACCAAACTCAAATAGGACACCACTCTGAGTGGGAGGGCAGTCCTCTTCCAAGGGAAGAGGGGTGCTAAGGAGGGTTTCCAGGGGAAAACACTTCAGACACTGGATTCTTTAAAGATTTCTGAAAGTTGAGGTTTCCATAAAGGTCTGATTCATTTCAAGACTCTACTGTTTCTGGTCCATGTCAGAGTTACAGATCACCCACAGCAAGAAGGAGGCTGATGTCTGAAGTGCAGTGACATGTGTCAAGGATCCAGAAAGAGCAGCCTGAGGGCAGATTTATATGTCTTTCCTCTTTGCTTCCTGTCACTTGTGCCTTACAACTGACCATCTGTGTTATTGTCTATTTTCATGTCACTCTTCTCCATGAGACTGTGAACCTCCTGGGGACAGAGAGTGAATCTTATTTATTCATTTAATGACAGTGCTTTGCATGTCATGTCTATTATGTAGATTGTGCTTAATGAAGAAGAGAGGAAGAAGGAATAAAGAAAAGAAGGAAGGAAGGAAGACGGAAGCATAGAGGTCATTTGCCCGAGTTTGATCTAGCAATAACAAAATACAATCTTTTAGTTCAATGAAGTTCCTCAGGTAAATTTATCACTTTAAATAATTGTCTGTTCATGATGAAGCATAAACCAGACTTGACTTCTGCATGAGTTGCCCAGGACCTGGTTCAGCATCATCAGGAGCCTCACCTGCCCTGGGTCACCTTCCCACCGGCTCTGCCTGGATCACCTGGCTCTCCAGGCTTCCTCACAACCAGCTCCTCTCACATCCTTGCTCATTTGCTTATGTGTGTGGGGGTCCCATTTCTCTGTCCCCATTTGAATATAATGATTCAGTCCCGGACACTGTAGCTGCAATCTGACAAGAAACCCCGAAGGACACTGCTCCTGATCACAGTGCAGGTGTTCACTCCTCTCCTCGGGCTTCCGGGGTACACAGTCCTGCCTGGGAGCCCAGGTTCCCAGACATCTTCCCCTTTGAAAGGGAATCAGACAGTAATATCTCAAACAAGGTCCCTCACCAGGCAAGACCTATGAAATGCTGGAAGTTTATTTCTACATCAAGGCACATCTGAAGCCAGCACAGACAGAAAATTATCCAGCTCCCCTAATTTTCAGTTGATTCACCCTATGAAGGGAGGTTAAAGGTTGCTATAAACTGGTTAATAGATGTGCTGTCTCTCTATGGCTGGTATTTTATTTGTGGCTGTTCTTTGTGGGCACAAACACGCAATCCCAGAACCTCCCTTCCACCAATCATCAGAGTGCCGCTTTGGACACCCTGTTCTATTGTATCTTGAAAGCTATCAGATGACCCAATTATAAAATGCAAATCCATCTGAAGGGAGCACTGAAGTATCATTTTTGTGTGTGTAGACTAGGCTGAGATAACAACAAAGCCCACATATGAAGCACTCAACACAGCAGCAGTTTATCTCTCAATCACTTAATGTCCTGGGATGGTTTCAAGTCTGTGAATAGTGAGGGAAGGGGGTCTCTGCTCCATGGGGTCATTCGAGGACTCCAGGATGAGAGCAGGTCTGCAGCTGTCAAGTTGGTGCTTGCAAAGTTACCCTGAGGGGATCCCAACCCCAGTCAGCCTTAAAGACAAGAAGACATGGAGGAGCAAAACTGAGAGGAAGCAGCCCTCGTGATTTCATTGGCTAGAGCTCAGTCACATGCTCACAGGGAACACAAGGGAATCTGGGAGATGCAGTCAGGGTCTGCGCTCGGGAAAAATGGGAAAAGAGATATGGGTGTACAGCTAGTGGCATGCATCACAATAAGCAAATTTCTCTTAAAGGTGAAAGAGGACTGGTTGATTTCCAAAGAAGCCGTGTTTTCTCTGGGAAAATGAAAAGCGGGAAAATGTGTCTAGGGGTTAGGGTGGGTGTGGTAGATTGGCGTTGAGTGACTGAAAGAGAAAGAGAGATGGTGGAAAAGACCAGCTTTGCCACCTCTGATCATCAGCTGGGAGGTAAGCACATTCTCAGGAGGGCTCATTATTGCCACAAAGCTGTGAAGGCAACTCACTTCTTCCTCTTAGCGGGCCGTGTAATTTGGTGTCTTCTTTGCAATAAGATGAGAAACCAAAGTTGTAGTGGCCGTTTTGGCAAACTTTGCCATGCTGGGGGCCATAAAAGAGAACAGATTGCAGATCGAAGGTATTTCCAGGGGTGGGGGTAGTTTGTAATTTAGCAGAGAGAGACTGGTACTCAACAAAGTGGTCTCTGAAAATCTTACTTACGGCACTTTGAAAAATATGATTTCGATTGGGTGACCCATTTGTGAATATCAGAGAGGTCAAATTCAAACTCAAAAGGAAATTTTGATTTAGTAATTGGAAAACAGTCAAGTGAATAATGGTAATCACCAAAATTACACAAACCCTTAGCGTGTCCAAAAGCAACGAGCTTGAAACAAATCTGTAAGCACTGGCATATTTTTTTCCTTTCTCTACTATTTTCATTCTAAAACTAAGACGTTGGTGGAAAATTCTGTTACCATCTGGGTAAGGCCCCCTGCCAGTCAAGAAAACCTTCATTAATCACTGAGATGCTCATTCTCTTGTTTAAAGACAATGACCTGCCAGCAGTTACACAGTAATCAGGGCAGAGGTCACGGGATGTTCAGTTTGCAAACTTTCCTTTCTTAAGAATGTCTTCACTTCTGGAACCTAAGGCTGCTTTAAGTGAATATGCATGTGTTTATGAGAAAGAAGGAAAGAAAGGAGAATGAATCATAGCTGAGAAGTGATATTTATGTTAGGATTTCCCTTTCTTTACAGTTTCAGGTTTTGTCTTAAGCACCTTTGCCTCAGGGGAAGAAGGCATCTCAGCACGTGGTTGGGAGCACACTGAGTTGCATACTCTCCTATTCCCTTCATCCAGAACATTCTGGGAAAGACACAGTGAGATGAGGAAGACGGGCAGAGGAAGGACTTAGGACCCAGGCAAGAAGGGAGGTGACTCTCCCTTCACATGGGAGACATTCAGATTTAACTCTTTTTGGTCACCTCGTATGTAAATCAGATTTTTTTTTTCTTAATTGAAGTATAGTCAGTTACACTGTGTCAGTTTCTGGCATACAGCATAATGTCCCAGTCATGCATATACATACATATACTCGTGTTCCTACGAAAACAGATTTGGTTTTAATTCAGCTGGTGTTGAAGTTACTATTTGAAGGAAAGAACAATCAACAAAATACCTAGAAAAGAAGAGATGTGGCAAAACTCTCCGATTTCTGCTTAAATAGGAGAAACATACTGGCAAGAAAATCAATAAAGAGCTTGTATTCTCTTTCTTTTAACTTTACTGTCTTTTTAACCCAAAGGTATATTTTCTTCTGTACGTCATCAGCTCGTCCCCGGAAGTGTACAGACTGATCCACCAGGAAATGGGTTAACTTCTCCAAACTTGAATCCGGACAGAGAATGGAGCTGCATAATATCTGTACGTGAGAGGGAAGAGTTTGCCTGCTTCCATCAGGTGGGTCTGCTCGGAAGAGGGCACCCTGGTCTCTGTCTTCTTTTGCTCAGGTGATGGAGGGAGTTAATCCACTTAACCCCCAGGGCTCAGGCTGCTTCCTATCCTGTGAGGAGGTGCTCGGTCTGGCTTGCTTCTCGGGTCAGCAGCTGCAGGGAGATGAAATGGAAACTCTTCATTGTCATTGAGTCTCTTTCTCTGCCAAAGAACAATTGATCCCTGAAACCGTTAGCAGAGGGAAGAGGCTTTCCAAGGACAGCAGAAGAAAGAGTCAAATTAACCCAAATGATCAGCCTCCCCTGGGACAGGGAGTAGTCTAGAAACAAAGCAGTAACAGGAGACAGTGAGGAGGGCGGCCGAGACTCCCCGGGAGGCAGAATGTTCTGTTCCAGCCCTTCGGGGTCAGGGACACCAGAGAGGTCTGGGGATCTTGTCGAGCTACGTCTCCACTTAGTAGGACTCCTTCTGTCATGTAATATGACTTTATTCCATTTTAAGCATGTTGTGTAAAATGTTACTGGAATCAAAAGAGGTCTGACTCCAACCAGGCTGTAAATCCTTAAGGTGATACTGAGGGAAACAGTGATGACCAGGGACGGTTGGTCGTCACTGGTCTTCAGAGAGCACTCTTTTAAATTTGGGGCTAACAAAAGAATTCTACGGAAAATGTGCCCAGACCCTGCTGGGGGTCAAGTGTGTGAGCTGACCTCACCCACATGAAGGAATTGGATGCTTAAAGAGGAACTGCTGAAATGAAGACCAAGTTCACTACTCACAGATTGTCTCTGAAAGAAATACTAAACCACGAACTTAAAGCAAGAAGAAAAATAAACTCAGAAGGCAAGACTGGGATCGAACAAGAAGTAATACAAGAAAAGATGACAAGATGATCATAAAAATATGGCAACATGTCGAAATCTCATCAACCACAAATATCAGTAGTATTTGGGGCAGTTAACGTCAGAGTATGATGTAATTACAAGACAATCAGAAGAGAGGACGAGAGAAGGAATTTGAGAGGGAAATTATTTTCCTTTCTCTACTATAATATATTAATTTTCCAGTTTGTTAGAAAGATATATATTTAAGTTTGCGTGTTACTCAGTGATATTTTTTCTTTTATTAAAAAAAAAGCAAATACGATATAAGATTTACACAGATTGATTTTGAGTCCTGAGTTCATGGATGACTTTTATATGTTTTCTGTATCTTAAAATTGTTTACCAAATTAAAAAGAGACAGAAAAATGGGATAGAAAGGGAGGGAAAGAGAAAGAGAGAGAAACCCAGCTATAGAGCAAAGTTGTCAGATTTGAGAGAAAATTGGAGAACTAGTAAATCAAAAGAGGCCATTCTGAGGTTAATCCAGAAAAGGGAACAGTGGTCTTGTGTACAGCTGTTTGAAGGAAGCAAATCTCTATGGCTATCAATCAATAAAGACAGTTCTTAGGGGAAAAAATGGGTTTCACGCCATGAGTAAAACTTTAAGATTTTTTTCAAGCAGTAAAAAGAAAAGAATAAAGTCACATCAAAGACAGAGAGCAGAACCTAGGATCAATATGGAGGATCCAAAACAGACAAGTTCTTGTTCTTCCAGCCCTCTGGCTAGGGGTTTCCAGAAGAGTTACGTGAAGCAGAATCGCAAAGCTCCCATCAGAATTTCCGGAGTTAAGTCTGAGTGTGATGTACGTTAGTACCTAAGTTCAAGTTTATGAGTTAACATCCAGCCTCACTTACTGTGGGGGCTCAGTTCTTCTCAATGCTGTGTTATCTTCATAACGTCCCACATTTAGAAGCCTCTCCAGGTGCTCCTTTAGAATCTAGACAGACACCAAGCCAGGTGGTCAGGGACACTAAAACTGAATAACCTTCCGAACATTCTCACACAGGGAAGGCCTTGGCCTTAGCCCACTAAGCACCACCCCTCACACAGACCAGACACTGGAAGGTTCAGTGTCTTGCTGAGGGGCACACGACTTGAGAATGACGGAGGCGTCATTAGAAATCAGGTCTGTCTAAATCTGAAGCTAATTATCAGCCTCCTCTTTTGGGAGCTGACTGGGAAGCAGTACAGAATCATGACTAAGGCCCTGGTCAGCAAAGACCTAGCATCTCTGTTGAGAGAATGGTTTTCATCTGAACATAACTTTTTAGGTTTAGTGGGACCCAGATAGAGCTGGAAGAGATGGGAAAGTTGAGTATCAGGGTGAATGTATCCAGGGAAAATGGGTAAAACAGTTATATTATAGTCACATCAAAGGTAATCGGATACTGGTATCTATTGCTTAACAACACACTTTTAGGCAGATTGTTAAACATTATCTTATTAAAGCCAAATAGTCATCTTGTAGGAATGAAATTTAGGACATTTTCTTGTTCTCATAAGTTATGAGAAAGTTTAAAAATTGTTTGTTACTCACTGTAAATTGCAAATATTTTTCAGTTGGAAATCAGCTTGGAACTAAAATGAATGAACAATGAAATTCATTTACTTTAGATTAACTTTGAGATGTTAGAGCTGGAACACAGGTGGGAGGAGGTCACTGGGTTCATCTCCTGCCTCCAGAGGGACCTCCAGTGAAACATATTCTGGTCTCTTCCCACAACATTTCTCAACCAGGGGTGAACTTTTTCTACCCCTTAACCCCCAGGGGATATTTGGCAAGAAAGTTCTGAAGACATTTTTAGTTGGCACAACTGAAGTGTGCTACTGTCATCTAGTGGGTAGGGGTCAGGATACTGCCGTACATCTGACAATGGACAGTCTGCACAGCAAAGAATTATCCAGCTCCAAATATCAAGAGTGCCAAGGATACACAGATCCTGATGTTCACAGCAACACTGTTTACAATAACCAAGACGTGGAGGCAACCTAAACGTCCATTAACAGATGACTGGATAAAGAAGATGTGAAATGTGTATATATATATATATATATATACACATATATATATATATAAGGGAATATTACTCAGCCATAAAAAGGTGTGAAATAATGCTATTTGCAGTAACATGGATGGACCTGGAGATCATCATACTAAGTGAAGTAAGACAGAAAAAGAGAAATAATATATGATATCACTTATATATGTGGAATCTAAAACAAAACAAATGAACTTACTTACAAACCAGAAATAGACTCACAGACACAGAAAACAAACTATGGCTGTCAAAGGGGAAAGGGTGGAAAGCAATAAATTAGGAGTTTGAGATTAAAAGATACATACTACTATATACAAAATAAACAACAAAGACCTACTATATAGTACAGGGAATGATATTCAGTATCTTGTAATAACCTATAATGGAAAAGAAGCTGAAAAATATAGATATATAACTGAATCACTTTGCTGTATATCTGAAACTAACACAGCAGTGTAAATCAAGTATACTTCAATTAAAAAATATATTAACCCACACCAAGACATATCATAATCAAGATGGCCAGAGTCAAGGATAAAGAAATGATTCTAAAGGCAGAAAGAGAAAAGCAAAGGGTGAACTACAAAGGAACCCCCATAAGGCTCTCAGCTGATTTCTCTACACAAACACTACAGGCCAGAAGGGAGTGGCAAGATATATTCAAAGCCCTGAATGAAAAAAAGCTGCAGCCTAGGATACTTTATCCAGCAAGGCTATCCTTTAGGATAGAAGGAGAAATAAAGACTTTCACAGACAAAAAAAAGCTGCAGGAGTTTAGCAACACTAAACCCATGCTAAAAGAAATATTGAAAGGGCTATTCTAAATAGAAAAGCAGCAGGATGCTACACAAATGAGAAACGTACAACTGGAAAGGTGATAACTCATGAATTACAAATAAAGAAAACACGAAATTATAAAAGAAGACATACAAATCACTGAGAGTGGGAGAGGGAGACAGGGAAATATAGAATTTTTTTTCTTTCTTTTTTTAAATTTTTTTAACAGTAGGATGGGTTTGAGATCATGTTATTATCAGTTTATTAAAAACGGGTATAGGTTAATAGATTTACAAAAAAGGGTAACCACAAGTCAAAAATTTACAAGGGAGTCACAAAAATTAAATAAAATCCATGATAATACAAAGGAAAATTACCAGACCACAAAAGGAAGAAGAAAGGAACAAAGAGGATATACCAATTCAACTGCAAAGATAAGTTCAAAATGGCAATAAACACACATCTATCATTAATTACTGTAAATGTTAATGGACTAAATGCTCCAGTCAAAAGACATAGAGT